>NC_136068.1:1639030953-1639033321 GCF_964261635.1 Lissotriton helveticus | reverse complement strand
GAGGGCGCGCGCGAGAGAGAGAGAGAGCGCGCGAGAGAGAGAGCGCGAGCGCGCGAGAGAGAGAGAGGAGAGAGCGCGCGACGAGCGCGCGCGAGAGAGAGAGAGAGAGAGCGAGAGAAGGCGAGAGAGAGAGAGCGCGCGAGAGAGAGAGCGAGAGCGCGCGAGAGAGAGAGAGAGAGAGCGCGCGAGAGAGAGAGAGAGAGCGCGAGAGAGAGAGAGAGAGAGCGCGAGAGAGAGAGAGAGAGCGCGAGAGAGAGAGCGCGAGAGAGAGCGCGCGCGCGAGAGAGAGCGCGCGCGCGAGAGAGAGAGAGAGCGCGAGAGAGAGAGAGAGAGCGCGAGAGAGAGAGAGAGCGCGAGAGAGAGAGAGCGCGCGAGAGAGAGAGAGAGAGCGCGCGAGAGAGAGAGAGAGCGCGCGAGAGAGAGAGAGAGCGCGCGAGAGAGAGAGAGAGAGAGCGCGCGAGAGAGAGAGAGAGAGAGCGCGAGAGAGAGAGAGAGAGCGCGAGAGAGAGAGAGAGCGCGCGAGAGAGAGAGAGAGAGAGAGAGCGCGCGAGAGAGAGGCGAGCGCGCGAGAGAGAGAGAGAGCGCGCGAGAGAGAGAGAGAGCGCGCGAGAGAGAGAGAGAGAGAGAGAGCGCGCGAGAGAGAGAGAGCGCGCGAGAGAGAGAGAGAGCGCGAGAGAGAGAGCGCGCGAGAGAGAGAGAGAGCGCGCGAGAGAGAGAGAGAGAGCGCGCGAGAGAGAGAGAGAGAGCGCGCGAGAGAGAGAGAGAGAGCGCGCGAGAGAGAGAGCGCGCGAGAGAGAGAGAGAGCGCGAGAGAGAGAGAGAGAGCGCGCGCGAGAGAGAGAGAGCGCGAGAGAGAGAGAGAGCGCGCGCGAGAGAGAGAGAGAGCGCGCGAGAGAGAGCGAGAGCGCGCGAGAGAGAGAGAGAGAGAGAGGCGCGCGAGAGAGAGAGAGAGCCGCGAGAGAGAGAGAGCCGCGCGAGAGAGAGAGAGCGCGCGAGAGAGAGAGAGCGCGCGCGAGAGAGAGAGGCGCGAGAGAGAGAGAGAGCGCGAGAGAGAGAGAGAGAGCGCGCGAGAGAGAGCGCGCGAGAGAGAGAGAGCGCCGAGAGAGAGACGCGCGAGAGAGAGAGAGCGCGCGCGAGAGAGAGAGAGCGCGCGCGAGAGAGAGAGAGCGCGCGCGAGAGAGAGAGAGCGCGCGAGAGAGAGAGAGAGAGCGCGCGAGAGAGAGGAGAGCGCGCGCGAGAGAGAGCGCGCGAGAGAGAGAGGAGAGAGAGAGCGCGAGAGAGAGAGCGCGAGAGAGAGCGCGAGCGGCGAGAGAGAGCGCGAGCGCGCGAGAGAGAGCGCGAGCGCGCGAGAGAGAGCGCGAGCGCGCGAGAGAGAGCGCGAGCGCGCGAGAGAGAGAGAGAGAGAGCGCGCGAGAGGAGAGAGAGAGAGCGCGCGAGAGAGAGAGCGCGCGAGAGAGAGAGCGCGCGAGAGAGAGAGCGCGCGAGAGAGAGAGCGCGCGAGAGAGAGAGAGCGCGAGAGAGAGAGCGCGCGAGAGAGAGAGCGCGCGAGAGAGAGAGCGCGCGAGAGAGAGAGCGCGCGAGAGAGAGAGCGCGCGAGAGAGAGAGCGCGCGAGAGAGAGAGCGCGCGAGAGAGAGAGCGCGCGAGAGAGAGAGCGCGCGAGAGAGAGCGCGCGAGAGAGAGCGCGCGAGAGAGAGCGCGCGAGAGAGAGAGAGAGCGCGCGCGAGAGAGAGAGAGCGCGAGAGAGAGAGAGAGAGCGCGAGAGAGAGAGCGCGAGAGAGAGCGCGAGCGCGCGAGAGAGAGCGCGCGAGCGCGCGAGAGAGAGCGCGAGCGCGCGAGAGAGTGCGCGAGCGCGCGAGAGAGAGAGAGAGCGCGCGAGAGAGAGAGAGAGAGCGCGCGAGAGAGAGAGAGCGCGAGAGAGAGCGCGAGCGCGCGAGCGCGCGAGAGAGAGCGCGAGCGCGCGAGAGAGAGCGCGGCGCGCGAGAGAGAGAGAGAGCGCGCGAGAGAGAGAGAGAGAGAGCGCGCGAGAGAGAGAGCGCGCGCGCGGAGAGAGAGAGCGCGCGGAGAGAGAGAGAGAGCGCGCGAGAGAGAGAGAGCGCGCGAGAGAGAAGCGCGCGCGAGAGAGAGAGCGCGCGAGAGAGAGAGAGAGCGCGCGAGAGAGAGAGAGAGCGCGCAGAGAGAGCGCGCGAGAGAGAGAGAGCGCGCGCGAGAGAGAGAGAGAGAGCGCGCGAGAGAGAGAGAGAGCGCGCGAGAGAGAGAGAGAGCGCGCGAGAGAGAGAGAGAGCGCGCGAGAGAGAGAGAGAGCGCGCGCGAGAGAGAGAGAGCGCGCGCGAGAGAGAGAGAGAGAGCGCGCGAGAGAGAGAGAAGCGCG
>NC_136068.1:1636045953-1636265953 GCF_964261635.1 Lissotriton helveticus | reverse complement strand
GCATCACTCTGATCAACAGAGCTATTGACAATCATGCTCATGTTTGTCCGAAACGCCCCAAACAATAAATTGTTTTTTTTTTTTGTTGCTCCTGTTCAGCCCTTTACAATGAATCATTTTCGTTGCCCCCTCCAAAAAAAAAAAAACAATATAAAACTGTTCATAAAAATTCAAAAAAAGTAAAAAAAATTCAGAAAAATAATAAAAAAAATATAAAACAACAAAAACAATAAAAAAAAAGTTATTTTCAGAACTACCTCCCCGGTATTAAAAAATTGGTACAATATTTGGAACTGTGCCAACCTCTATTTCTCTTAGTTCGCTTCCCAGTTCGCTCGCCGGTACGCGAACCGGAAGCGAACCAAAAAAACAGTAAGTATAAGGGAAGGAAACAGACAGTTATGTTAAAAGAAAGACAGCTATAGGGGAGTAAACTAAAGATACTATTACCCGTAATCCACTGTTGATGATGTCACATATTACATCATTCATGACATGCTCAGTATGTATGGAAAGGGGCAGATTTATATTAACTAGCACATCCCCAGAGATGCACCAGTTAACGTGCACCGCTGCTCTACCACCCACAGTCTGCCGCATTTACAATCAGATAGGACAAAGCTGCATCAAAACCCTGCGCCTGCTTGAAGCAGGCATAGATCTTGACGCAGGTAGGCTGAAAGCTAAAGCAACAACTAAGTGTCGTGTGCAGAAGTTGCAAAAAAGGAAAAATGGCGTTTAAACCAGTAATGAGCCCATGCTAACTTAACACAGTGTAAAGATATCCAGGATCTACATCAGTTTGGGGTTCACGAACCTGGCAGGTAAAAGGCACTGAGGCTTTGCACCGTGCATATCTCATCCCAAATCATATGTTGTTTGTGAATGAAACAATTTCCCAGACCAAATGCTTTGGATTGGCTACTTCTAAAAAATTAAACACCCCTACTATCCCGGAGTTAGAGGAATATGATGGTTGGAGTAATTTTACTCGGTTGTCCATTAAAGATTTACAGGCCCTACTCCATAATTCTTCCTTTAACATTTCCAATATAAATCCAAAAGGTTGGCTGCTTTGGCAACGTGCCTTATCCACGGTTTAATAACGCTGCCTTTTGCTTTATATAAGTTTTCAAATTGTATGAAATATATACCAATAGGTCGTTATGCACCTTTAGGTAGTGGTTTTCTTCATGAGGTCTGGTCGCTTCCATACACATACAGATGTTTCAAAGATGATCAAGAAGTTTATCTGAATGGAGAGGAATGCACTGAGACGCCAGATCATTCACTAATGTGTAGGCACATACAGTTACACGGTTCATGCAACAAACACCGACCAAATATGGCTTGCGTGTTGCAAGGCACGCCAGTTCCTGCTATCATCCCCACGTTCAAGTTGTTGGAAAATGGTAGTTATTTGATGCTCAATAATGAAGATGGTTCTGGGTTAATTAAAAGTATTCCTTTTATCGTAACAGTAAGTGAACGGGTTATTTGCTGCAGAAATGTTCTATTTCCTCCCACACATGAACATAGGGAGTTTTCAATCTGGCCACAAATACCAACCTTGGGAGCAGATTTCAACGGCATGGCAAGAATAAGAGCTCTTTTGTCTCAGAGAGAGGTGGCCTTGAGTTCGGCCCGTGAAACTTTCGTGCTTCACATAGCGAACACCCGTACAGAGGTGCAGACCCTTTTAAATACAGATTTGCCTTTCCATTTCAGCAAGATGGTTCGGACTATCTTTAACGCGTCCTCCACAAAGGGCCTGGCGCACTTTTTTAAAGTTGTTACCAGTGGTCTCGTGACTTCATTTGAGAAAATCTTTGGAGTCATCCCTGCTTTCTTTCATTCTATTTTTTCCACTGTGCTTGGTGGATTCCCATTTTTACTTGCATTACCAGCGGACGCTCTTGTGCTTTTTTACATTTTTAAATATGGATGTCCCTCCTGTGCAAGCTCCCGCCCTGCAGCTGCTGACGCTGTTCCGCAATCGCATGCTTGAATATTATGGCACAATGCAGTTGGCGATATTAAGCACGGCATATGGATTATCTTTTCGATTCTCCTACTTCACCTGTGTCCAGCCTGTATTTCACTGCCTGACCTGTGATTTCGATTGGGCCATTGATTTGTGTCTCTGCGGACCGGTTTCTCCTGACGTCGACTTTAATCAGCTGATGACTCCTATCATTACTCACGAGTTGGTTTGTCCTGGCGAAAGGATTATGGCTGTGGCATTGATGCATGGACTAAATGGTCCCTGGAATTTACTGGCGGCAACACAGTCTTTCTTGGAACAGAGCTTTCTTGAAAACCCACCGAGCTGTCCTCTGATGGTGATAGAGGATCCGGTGCTGGGAGAGCACGTATGTTCTTTTCCGCTTTTAAATTGGATGGCTGAACTCTTTTCGGATGAAGACGGTGACTTCCTATTGGAGGCTGTTGCAGCTTATTTTGCATACACAGTTATGTCATAGACCTTTTTCATGTTTGATATGCTGAGTACTAGCATTTCATTGACAATTCATTGACTTATTTGTCAAGTTTTTATTATTTAGCTTGCCTATTGGCTTAAGCCTCGATAAAGTAGTTGGCTGTTTTATTTTTCTTTAGCATTAAATTTTCCTAGTTTTTAATGTTTTACCTTGCGGACCGTCCACATATAAAGTTGCAATCTGCTCTCATGAGATGCCACTTATATTATCTTATTCAGTTCGTTTCCGGATCATGGGGAGGTGTCATCTAGATCCTGGATATCTTTACACCGTGTTAAGTTAGCATGGGCTCATTACCGGTTTAAACGCCATTTTTCCTTTTTTGCAACTTCTGCACACGACACTTAGTTGTTGCTTTAGCTTTCAACCTAGTAGTTCATCGTGGTTTACATGAGAATAATATGTTATTGCTCTACTATCTGCTTTGCTTGTTAAACTATATCTGTACAGCGAGTGCTGAAGTTTCAAGAACAACACGATACAGAATTGTTATGAGGTCTGATCTCCACGACTTCATACTCATAACATAAGTGCAGCTTCTGCCAATTCTGGGCATGAGGCGGGTTTTATATTGCTTTGCCGAACACACATACACAACACTTGATGCGGTTCACATGAAGAGAGAGCTGGTGTATGCTGATGTGATTCCTTCAAATCTAAGACACTAAAGTATGGGCACGCCCTAAACCAACACAAAGAGACCTTCTTAGCAAATAATATAATATGTGTATTAGGGAGGGTCAGATATAAGCAGCCGCGGGCCGTGGAGGGAGTTACGGTGAGGCAGGGAGGCGGGGAGGGGGAGGGGCAGGGTGGAGCCCTCTCCACCCTGCCCCTCCCCCTCCCCGCCTCCCTGCCCAACCGTAACTCCCTCCACGGCCCGCGGCTGCTTATAAGTGTTGCTAACTCTTATTCATTTACAGCATGTTAACATACTGTCACCATTCGCTTTTTATGTACTAGTAACTATGCTGGTAATTTTGCTGCTGATAATATGTGTACTTGTATTATCTAAGATACTACGCCTGAGAAGACGGCATTAGTAAATAAACATTTCAAATACACATGTGTTCTTCTTAACTCCATGTTCTGGTTTCTAAGAAATATATAACGACCGACTGTTCATGAGTTCCACGTATCCTGAGGTACTATAAGTTCATATTCTGGATTGTCTAAACATTGAGAGTTTGTTATATCCAATGTGACACTGTACCTAGCTTGCTAAGGGGTTTTTGATTACTAAGGTGAGTTTTGGGGCACCCTAATTCGCCGAGGTTCCAATCCTCTGTCCACAGTTCTGTGTGAGAACAGAAACCCTGCGACAGGGGCACCCCTGAGCCTTGCTGGAGCTTCATCACACTTGCGATACAACTCCAGCAATGCGCCACCTTTACGGCACAGATACGTCACGCATCTGTGCTGTTTTTGACCCATGATGCGCCGCATTGTAAATGCAGCACACCATAGGTGACGGAACAGCGGCACAGAATGACTAACACATCCCTGGTGATGCGCCAGTCATCATAAATCTATCCCTATGCTTCTTATCTTGTTAGAGATGAACCGCCATATGTATCATCAAAGTTTTTTGCATTTCCTAAATAGCGAACTTTAAGGAATAAATAGCGATTCTTTACCATTCCTAGTTTGCGATGAGCTATTTGCTAATTACAAATTACCCATTCATTTCCATGCAGCAGGAGGCCCATAGGAATGAAGGTGCAATTTGCGATTAGCAATTACCTCATCGCAAATTACGAATTTTTCCGAGGGTGCAGGGGTGTCTCAAGAACACCCTGCTGCACCCCTGAAAAAGAAATTTGGGGGCATATGGCGCACATAAATTTTGAAAACATTCCTTTACCTCAAAAACGATTTTCAACTCATAATTTGAAAACACTGCACATGGGGAAATGACTTAAAATGTCCTTAAGACACATAAAAGCGTTTTTTGATTGCCTTTGCAGCATGTTTCAGTCACCTTTAACATGCCTATGTAACGCAAACATTCAAAATCTAAATTTGCCATGCACAGGTGGGAGCATATTTACAAGCAATTTGCTCCACAGACAAACTTCTTACATTGAAATGGGAAAAATAACATCAGAGACTCTCAATTACCTTATAAAGAAGCAGACACCATTATGTCCTTGTCATCAATATTAAAACCATTGCTTTTTCTCAAAAACGATTTACAAGTCATAATTTGAAAACACTCCACAGCTCCTATGCACATAAAAACCCTGTCAGTACTAATACTTCACATTTTCTCCAATTACAATTTCTCAAAGAAACAAAATCTATTTGTAAAACACTTGAGACAAAGCAACATTTGAAAAACACAACTTTCTTCATAATTTTCTCCTTAAAGCACACTATTTTCTATCTAAATTAAAGAAATCTTTTCTCACCTTAGCAAATACTTTGAGTTTCAAAACAGTCTCAGAAACACACCAATTTGTCTTCAGCAGAGCAAAAGGTATGCACTCCAGAGTCTGCAGCTATCAAAAGCACAGAAATGCTGTAATTCTTCACACATATCTCTCATGTCACCCAATCAAAACTCTTCCCTCACTTTTTTTCAAATCAAAACCCTTCCCCCCTCTGCCCCCTCTCTGCTTTTTCTGCATAGCAACCACCTCTTGCAAGACCTCTGGTGTTTCCAAGTTCACACAACAATGTTGCAATTGAACTCTGAACTCTCAGTGCACCTGCATATCCAGTGCAATCTTTCATTTAATGATTTTTTCTTCGCCACTCAAAATACATCTTTCAACGAACTCATCCATGCACCCTAACTTTCTGTTTTCAGCAATCAAAATCCACCAATCACTCTTACTGCTTCATTAACTCAGAAACTCCTCAGTTTTTTTCATTTTACACTCTCATTTTTTCAACTGCCATTTCATTGCCACACTTCATCTGACTGCAGGAGAACCTTCTCTCGCCATGTTTTCTGTCTGGATTGTTGGACATAGTTACATCTATTGGGCTCAGAGGTACGCTGAAAACAGGAATTTACCTAACCTCAATTTACAAGATGTGGAAATTAAGTGGTTTGGCCACAGAGGATTAAAATGTCACCAATTGATACCATTGGTGAAAACCTTTATGCATTTGCCAAAACCTGACCTGTTAATTGTGCACTGTGGAGGTAATGATTTGGGCACTTTGACTGGGGTAGGTCTGGAAATGCTTTTAAAGGACACCTTTGAGCAATTGATGGCACTTTTTCCTCAGACTGCCTTGGTATATTCAAATATATGCCAAAGACAAAAATGGAGGTGGTCGAACCAATTTTGTCCACAAATTGAGAAATCGAGGAAGCATGTAAACAAATCTGTTTCAGCTTACATGAGAGACCATGGAATGGGCTCCCTGTACAACAATAACTTGCGTTACTACATGCAAGATATCTACAGAGGAGATGGAGTTCACTTCTCAGATGAGGGCAACAGAATTTTCACTCTGAATTTAAGACTGTGCATTGGTACCTACTTATAAGTACCTAAATGTACCATAAACCCAAAAGCTCTTCTCAGAGCTACCCTACATCTGATCACTCACAATTATTATTTTACTCTAACTTTTTTCACTAATTTTCAAGAAAGTACGCTCCCCAGAACGCTTCCCAGTTCGCGAACCGGGCGCACTCCACGCTAAAAAACTAAAAAACTATATATATTTTTTTTGCCCTGCGAGACCCTTTTAAAGCCTCCACATCAAACCTAGGGGGTCAGGGACGATCTACTATGCCCCCTTATGGTCATTTGCCCCTTCGCTTTGGCCTCCTCTTGTCTCTCGATCCTACCGAGAGACAAGATGGCGGCCGCTACGGACTGTTTGGAATGTTTACAGACGCCGAAGAACCAATCAGCTTCGCAAAGCTCCGAAGCGGAGCGCTGTTACAGATATATATCTATTTTTGAACGTTAATTTCTCAAAATCCACTGGAGCACATATATTGAGACCTAGCAAAGGCACATCGGGCTACCAGTCCCTACAATTTTGCCAAGTTTCGTGCAAATCCATTCAGCCGTTCGATTATTATTATTATTTTTTTTTTTTGCCCCGCGGGGCCCTTTTAAAACCTCCACATCAAACCTAGGGGGTCAGCGAGAATCTACTATGCCCCCTTATGGTCATTTGCCCCTTCGCTTTGGCCTCCTCTTGTCTCTCGATCCTACCGAGAGACAAGATGGCGGCCGCTACGGACTGTTTGGAATGTTTACAGACGCCGGAGAACCAATCAGCTTCGCTTCACAAAGCTCCGTTGCGCGAAAAGTACGCGAACTGGAGCGCTGCCCGGTCCGCTGTTACAGATATATATCTTTTTTTGAACGTTAATTTCTCAAAATCCACGGAAGCACATATATTGAGACCTACAAAAGGCACATCGGGCTACCAGTCCCTACAATTTTGCCAAGTTTCGTGCAAATCCATTCAGCCCTTCGGGCTAAAAGTGAGGCCAACCGCCCTATGGAAAACTCAATGTTAAAAACACGTTTTGGGACCCCCCTTTTTTCTCGGCCCCCCCTTGACGAACCCCCCCCCAAATTTTCAAGGGCTGCTCAGAAACAAAATGTGCCATTTTCCTGAAAATTTCAACCAATTCCGTCCACAAACGCCAAAGTTATTAGACATAGAATTTTCAAAAATCCCATAGGGAAAAAATCCTAACTATATATACCTACTGGCGACCGCCAGTAGGTAATATATATATATATATATATATATATGTATATATATGTAAATATATATCCAACCAGTACAGGATACCCATTTCAATAAGGCCACAGGAAGATTCATTTTCCTCACATAATTTAATGGCAGCCTGCAGACAGGTCACAAAACAGGAACCACATCACAAAAAGTCTTTACGCCAGACGCGTTTCGGGACTCCAGATAAATGAAGAGCTCAATAAATTGGATCAGATTGTTGAAAGACTACGTAAACATGAAAACAGAATAAAAACACGTACAGTGCATAAATTTGCCCATGACCAAGTGGACTACGAGCAGGGGCAAATATATACTTTTTCACGAAAGTTCGAACACGCAAAGAAATTAAAATTTGAGGACAGAAGAACAAATAAAAGCGCCAATGCAATACAACAGCAAAGCCACACAATGGAAGTATCAGAAGTTGATGTAGATACTGAGTCACTCACAAGCACATCGGGCTCCGGATACAGCAACAGTGGTGGTCATAATGCTAAAGTTGTGTTAAGTCTTGGTGAAGAGATTGATTTTTTAGTGGAGGATCAACAACAAACTCTCCGTCCGAGCAATCAAAATAATCAACCAGAAAAAAGAGAAATGCAAGGAGAAGAGCAAGGCGCAAAACACAACAAAGAAAAAATACAACAGAGAAAAAAAAGCAAAGGTACAGGAAAAAGTGCTAAACTATCAAACTATTACTAATCTATCAGCCATTACTCTCATTCAAGCAGAGAAGCAGCTTTTATCATTGGGGCTCAAATATTGTCCCGAAAGTACGTTTAACTACGCCAGTACTAGGTTTGACAAATCTGCTTCATAAGAAAACTCAAGTTAAAAAATGTATTTCATAATCAAAGCGGGAATTGAAAGCTCCAATATATCCCCTGAATCCAACAATGACGAACCACAAGCACTTCAAGCTCAGATGCTTTGACTCTATTGACTCTTCATGAACTGGGCACAGCCATGAGTAATTCACAACAAAAAAATGATACAATTGAATTAAATACTCAAAACAGGCTACAGAGAATTGATATTCCGCGGGGACACGCCTTGGGCGTAAACCAGGCGCTTTACAAAACTCCCTAATAATAATAATAATAATTCCACAAAGGGTGCAGGTGAAAGTCCATTTAAACAAGAAAAGCACCTTCATTCCTATTATGCCAAAGATGTCATAGACATTTTTCATGACTGTGTAATGGAAGATCTGAAAACGAATGTGCCACACAACAAATAAGAAAAACAGACACAAAAAAAGTTACATTAACATGCAATATGTGCAATTAATGGAAAAACTAGGAGACAACCAAGAAATAATCTTCAATAAATCCGACAAGGGAGGAAATATTGTCTTATGGCCTAAGAAAGACTACATCACGGAAGCTATGAGACAATTAAATGATGAGTAATGTTACAAGAGGTCCAACTTGAAGGAGTATAAAAAGGCAAAAGTAGGTTTGAAAAAATAACTTTTTCAATACAAAAGAGAGGGATTGATTTCATCCACTGAATTTAACTTTCTACATATTGAATGCCCAGTTATTCCGATCATGTACCTAATCCCTAAAGTGCACAAAATGGTCTCTCCAGTACCAGGAAGACCTATTATTTCTGCTATTAATAGTGTTAGTGAACATATTTCACAATATGTAGACTACTATTTGCAGGACTTTGTCAAGAAAAGCATTGTGTGGGAAGGCCTGAATTTAATAACACTGGACATTGAGTCACTTTATACAAGCATCAATCATGAGACTGGACTCAATGCAGTCAAGTTCTTTTTAGATAAGAGAGCATGTGAATATTATGGGCACAACAAAATGTTACTTGATTTGATCTCTTGGTGTCTTAATAATAATGTCTTCATGTTTGGAAAAGAAACCCTAAAACTAGTTAGGGGTGTGGCTATGGGATCCTGTTTCTCCCCCAGCTATGCTTGTTTGCATGTTGGCTGGTAGGAGGAACAGGTCCTGACAAAAGTTCAGAATGTGCATCACATGCTACATTGGCTACGATACATAGATGATGTATTTATTGTGTGTGATGGGGATAAGGAAGGTGCACAAGAGTTTGTTATATCTTTGAATGACGATTCCAGCAACCTCATTTTTACATCAAACATAAGTAGCACCAAGATTGATTTTCTAGATGTACAAATCACAGTCAGTAACTATAGATTAGAGACATCATTATTCAGAAAAGCCACAGAGGGAAACAGCACATTGCATGCCAGTAGCGGACACCCAAAACACCTCATTGACAGCATACCTTATGGTGAGCTACTAAGACTTAAACACATCTGCAGTACATCAAAAGAATTTGACTGATGCGCACAAAAAATGCTGAACAGACTGAGAGAGAGAGGCTACAGTGTAAAAGTTCTCACCAAGGCAGTAAAGAAAGCACAAGAGAGGCCTAGAGAGTCTTTATTACTCTCAAAAGAGGAGGTGAGGGGAAACACTAATGAGGAGGACAGTTCCCTCCTAAGCGTGACTTATAGCAAACAAGAGAGGAAGATTAAGTCGATTATCAGAAAAAACTGGCCTATTGTCCTTTCCGATGGAGTGCTAGGAAGCAGACTCCCTGAGCTACCAGTAATAACACACAGAAAACCGAAATCCATGAGGAGCCAATTAGTGAGAATGAGCCCAGAATTGAGTGCAGTTAGCACATGGCTTAAACCAAGGCAAGGCTTTTACAAATGTTCTCTTGCCGTGCCTGCAAGTTTGGCATTAATACTACTCACTACGGTATCCCATTCTCAGATACAAGTGTGGCCATCAAAGGCAGCTACTGCTGCAGAACCGAGTTTGCTGTGTATGTCCTGACATGCACCTGTGGCTTACGTTACATTGGGAGCACCAAGCTACAGGTGCATGTCAGAATTTTGCAGCATCTCAGGGCGATCATGAACAACGACAATGCCTGTCCGATCACCAGCAATTTCAAAGCCGCACATAACAATGAGTTGAAGTGTCTTACTTATTACGTGATTAATGCTGTTGCACCATTGAGAAGAGGTGGCAATAGGGAAAAACTATTAAGAAAACTAGAGACATGTATCATTTTAGAACTTGACAGCAAGACACAAAATGACTTGAATACCACTGAGGATATGTACAATTATTTATGAGTAGTACTAACAAGATTTTATTTTTCTGTGGCAATCATGTTGTTTAATTGCTCTGGTATCTGGGAGTTTTAGTTCATGTGGACCATGTAGGGTTATTACATCTTATACATTTGTAAATATGATATTGGGATTTTTCAATTTTCTTGTGTATATTTATTGTAATTTTTTTATGCACATTTTTTAATTGTGTCTAAATTGAACTACTTTTTTAGTCGTTATCACTTTCACAGTAGGGTTTTAATCAGATTTTAGATTACGTTTTTTTAAGTCCATTTTTTTTATTATTATGTTCAAAACACGATTTTACAGACATTTTAAGAGCACTAAGCACTTTGATATCACGACATGTTTACATAGGAGAGCAAGCTGTTAGAAAGGAAAGTACTTGAATTACGACTTGTGGCATCAGCCGAAATATCAAATCAATATATGAGACGTCATTTCACAACTCGATTGAGGTTTGGGTTGTGTGCTAGTTGACAATGAATTAATATGCATTTGTGCAGACAAATATTTTACATACTTAACTGTGGGTCAGAGGTATAGCAAGCTAGGACATCATGGTCAATGACACAGAGTAACATATTCAGCAACAAAGGTATCAAATGTTATTTGCTGACAAGTCACAGGCCCTTATTTAGCAAATTTGCACAATTGCGATTTTTTGCATATACATATTTATATATATATATTTAGTTATGTATTTATTTATGCTTCAAACTCCATATTGACATCATAGTATTTAAGTATTTATTACATGTATTGTCACTTTAGCATTAAGCATTCAAGCTGATTATCATTGTTTTAACGTCTTTAGAACATAAGTATTACTTCACAGTGTGAACATACTTTGTATGCCTGTGTACGAACATTTCTTCTATTTCTATGTATATGGTCATGTGACTCACAAAGGGGTGGACACTTAGCATTCATATAAACAATGGCAGACGCTAGTTTTCTAGTGTGATCAAGGACACAGGGTGCTCGAAACGCGTTGCAGAGGGAGAAATAAAAACATTTTCCTGCCTTACCTGTTTGGGTCTGTCTCTCTCTTTTCGCAGAGAAGGAAGTCTGGAGAGTATGCTTTGAAGATATATATATATGTATATATACCTTTTTTTCCTTTTTTTAGGGGGCAACCCCACTTTTTTAAACCTTGCTTCTTTTTTTTTTTTAAACCTTTAACCTCCCTTTGCTTTTACCCACTCCTCAACCATAAGCACTGATTACCTCCCTTTACCTCTATCAACCTTGGTACCATAAAAAACACTTTCCCCCTTTACTGCTACCCACACCTATACCTTAAAACCCCTTACCTCCATTTACTTCTACCCAACCTAGAACCAAGAAACCCATGAACTCTATTTACCTCTACCCACCCCTGAACCAGGGCCCGACTGGACGTAGAGGGCACCAGATGTTTTCCCGGTGGGCAGGGAGGGTGGGGGCCAGTTTTGGAGTAGTGGGGGCCATTTTTGCTACTGGGGCCGGTTTTGAAGCGGTGCTGAAATAGCAATGGTGCCCTGTAACAAAAGCACAGTGTTTCCCACTAGCACCCTCCTCCCATCTCCCCCCAGCCGGTTTGAGGTAATTGCTGGGGCTGGTTTGCATTCCCAGTCTGGCCCTGCCCTGAACACTAAAAATCCCTTGTCTTCCTTTATCTCTAACCTCCCAAGAAACCTAAAAACCCATTAACTCCCTTTGCCTTTACCTGCCTCTGCACACTAAAATACCCTTACTCTCCTTTTCCACTATCTATCCTTGAACCCTGAAAAAACGTATATTGCTTTACCTCTACACTCAAATCATTTTCCTCTGTTTACTTCTACCCACCTCTAAGGCCTAGAACCCATTTCTCTCTTTTACCCCTACCTTTAGCCATCTCTTAAATCTTACTCATCCATTATCCTTAACCTCCACTTTATAAGTGACATAATATTCATGCCATCAAACGAAATACTTGTGTGGTAATGTACAGTGGAGTAAAGTACCTAAAAGGGGTCTGTGTGGTACTTGCCTGTGTGATAATGTCCTGTGCGGGAAAGATACCGTGGTACAGACTTTCATAACCTTGACTTCGACAACAACGCACACAACAGCAAAGAGCTCTTCAAAATCGTGATGGAACTCTCCAACCCTAGCACTAACTCCAATGACATCCTGCCATTGCAAGACCTCTGCGACTCCCTAGCCACCTTCTTCCAACACAAGATCGCAGACATCCATGACAGCTTCAAAAACTAGGCCCCCGACAGACGCCGACACCTTAGACTCACCGCCCCCCAGCCACATCAACCTTCTGCCTTCCTGGACCCACGTCAACAACGAGGACCCCATCAAAATCATGAACACCATCCACTCCGGCTCACCATCTGACCCCTGCCCACACCACATTTACAACAAAGCAAGCTCCACCATCGCACCCCACCTCCGCAAGGTCATCAACAGCTCCTTCGAAACCGCCACCTTCCCGGAGAGATGGAAGTACACCGAAATCAACGCCTTACTAAAGAAGCCCAAGGCGGACCCCAAGGACCTCAAGAACTTCTGGCCCATCTCCCCTTTCGGCTGCCTTCGACACCGTCTGCCACCACACCCTTCACACACGCCTCCACAACGCAGGGATCCATGACAAAGCCCTGTACTGGGCCACCTCCTTCCTCACTGGCAGATCCCATAGTGTGCCTCCCCCCATTCCGTTCTAAAGACACCAAGATCATCTGTGGCGTACCCAAGGATCAGCCCAACACTCTTCAACGTCTACATGGCACCGCTCGCCAACATCGCCGATCACACGACCTCCACATCATCTCATACGCTGACGACACCCAGCTGATCCTCCCCCTCACCAAGGCCCCCACCACTGCCAAATCTAACCTCCAGGAAGGAATGAAGGCCTTCGCCGATTGGATGAAGAACAGCCGCCTGAAACTGAACTTAGACAAGATGGAGGTCCTCAACATTGGATCCACCCCCTCTGCCTGGAACGATTCATGGTGGCCAGCCACACTGAGAGCTGCACCGATGCCCACTAACCACGCACGCAACCTGGGGGTCAGCCTGGACTCAGCGTTGTAAATGACCCAGCAAGTAAACGCTGTCTCCTCCTCCTGCTTCAACACCCTCCGCATGCTCCGCAAGATCTACAGATGGATCCCCACCGGAACCAGAAGGACAGTCACTCAGGCCCTTGTCTGCAGCAGGCTGGACTACGGCAACACTCTCTATGCGGGAACCTCAGCCAAACTTCAAAAACAACTACAATGCATACAGAACGCCTCTGCACGCCTCATCCTCGACATCCCCCACCACAGCCACATCACAGCCCACTTGAAAGACCTGCACTGGCTCCCCGTCAACAAGAGGAGCACCTTCAAACTCCTCACCCACGCTCAAAAGGCACTCCACAACACCGGACCAGCATACTTCAACGAACGACTCACCTTCTACACCCAGAACGCCAGCTTCGCTCCGCCGACCTCGCGCTCGCCACCATCTCCCTCATCCGACGAGCGACCCCCGGTGGGAGATCATTCTCCCACCTCGCTGACAGAGCCTGGAACAACCTTTCCACACGCCTGCAACAGACCCAGGACCTGCTGACCTTCAGGAGACTTCTCAAGACCTTGCTGTGCGAGCAGTAGCAGCAACCCCCCCACCCCCGGCGCCTTGAGAGCCTCACGGGTGAGTTGTGCGCTCTACAAATGTACTGATTGATTGAGAACCTAACAATATGCAGGCTACACTGAATTTTACATTAAATAACATCTTTCACAACATTCAGCAACTTAAAATCTACATCAGTCCAATTCAGAACTGGAGTTTAAATGCCTACCCAAAGCTCAACCCTATCAAGACAAGAATCCTCCTGCTCCCCCACAGTAGCAAGCAATCTCAGATGCAAGCTTAAATATCTCTATTGGTCTCAGCTGCTCCTTCTGAATAAGTTGAAAAAGGTCCTATCTCAACTGAATGGAGGGAATCGTCTGCTCAACAACTTCCATGACACCACATTGGCAACTTGGAAGGAAATCTATAGTGTGCTGTGCCTCTCATCAAAGACCCAAAGAAGTTCAATTAGAACATTCAAACACTAAAAGAACTACACTGGCTACTTCTCCAAGCTTGCCTCATCTTCAAAACCATATCTATCACCTACAAACCCACCAGAATTAGAACTTCTGCATAAGAGCCAAGAAAATAACCACCGTAGGTGGAAAGTGCCACGCTAGAAGCCCAGATATTTGTATACTCGAAACGACGAAGTGCAAGAATAAGACTAGGAGGCCCACCTCATTCATGTATGCATGTATGATCTGGAACAATATCATCATCAACATCAGGAAAGAAAATGAAGACATGCCACTTTGAAGAGTACTGCCTCCATAACTATTGGAACCTAGCAATAAACTCAGAATTTGTATTCAACCTTAAATCATATCCTGGGGCACATACCTACTTTTCCGCACTCTATTGCTACCCGGCTGGGTTTATGCCACACAAATAGCTTTATACTAGCAGCCCGTCCCGACGTTGTCCGGGTATGAATTGCTGCCGGCCAGTAGTATATTGTTTTGTAGGATTTCGTTTTGATAGCATTTCTTATCCGTCACAGGCCTGTGAAACGCTCCGATTCACAGTGCACTGCTGATGCACTTAAGAGTGCGCGTTCAATAGTGTGTGAACTTGAGTTTCCCTACTTTATTTTTCCTTGCAATATTATATAGCGCGAACTCGTCAACATGGCATGAGCACAATTTACATTACAGAAGAACACATTCATTTGTGGTAGGCACGGGGAGACAAAGCGATTTGCCTGGAATCACAGGATGTTGAGCTGATGCCGAGATTCGAACGTAGCTCCCCAGCTCTAAAGTTCGCAATTCTAGAACTTGTGGTGGGAGGTGTGTCTAAAAGTGTATGTCGGTGCTGGCCATCAATGAGAGAGACCTGTGGATTTTTCAAATCGGTGGTGAAAAAATATGAGTATGTTGCTGGAGATGTGGGCCGCCGTGCCACCAATGTACTTACCGGGGGGGTGGAGGGGGTAAACACCCATTATTCCGCAACTTTCTTTCCGCCTACCGTCACTCCGCATACTTTCATTACGAAAGTACCATGCCTCTGCAATGCCATTATAACGCATGGCATTACATTTTATATGCTTTACCACGCATACATTTACAACAAAATTAGTTGTAAATGCATGAATGGTAAAAGCATGTTTTTTTTAAATGTTTGGATAAGGTAAGTATGGGTATAGGGGTATATGTTTTGGGGTACTGAGGTATATGTTTTGGGATGTTTGGGTATTTTAAGGGTTCAGATATAGTTTTGGGTTATGGGGTAGAGGGGTAGTTTTAGGGTTTAGGGATAGGTATGGGTTTTGGGGTACAGGGGTATTTTTAGGGTTCAGGGCTAGGTTTGGGTTTTGGGGTATAGGGGTGTTTTTAGGGTTCAGGGGTAGGTTTGGGTTTTGGGGTACAGGGGTATTTTAAGGGTTCAGGGGTAGGTTTGGGTTTTGAGGTACAGGGTTATTTTTATGGTTCAGGGCTAGGTTTGGGTTTTGGGGTACAGGGGTATTTTAGGATTCAGGGGTAGGTTTGGGTTTTGAGGTACAGGGTTATTTTTATGGTTCAGGGCTAGGTTTGGGTTTTGGGGTACAGGGGTATTTTTAGGGTTCAGGGGTAGGTTTGGGTTTTGGGGTACAGGGGTATTTTAAGGGTTCAGTGCTAGGTTTGGGTTTTGGGGTACAGGGATATTTTAGGGTTCAGGGGTAGGTTTGGGTTTTGGGGTACAGGGGTATTTTTAGGGTTCAGGGCTAGTTTGGGTTTTGGGGTACAGGGGTATTTTCAGGGTTCAGGGGTAGGTTTGGGTTTTGAGGTACAGAGGTATTTATAGGGTTCAGGGCTAGGTTTGGGTTTTGGGGTACAGGGGTATTTATAGGGTTTAGGGATAGGTTTGGGTTTTGGGGTACAGGGTATATTTATAGGGTTAAGATGGGTTAGTGTTTAAGGGTGTTGGGGTATTTTAAGGAGTAGGGGTGGGTTATGATTATGGGGTGCAGGGGTATTTAAAGGGAGCAGGGTGGACACCTGGAGCTGGAATGTACAGAACCTGGGAAGAAAAAACAATGAAATATTGGGCACAACGCTCGCTTTTTTTCCCGTAATCCCGCGCCCCGCACACGCCCACGCCCCCAGCACACGCCCACACCACACGATATGAGACATGGCATGAAAGGCGGAACGTACCACACCCCCCCAGCATTTCTCACGCCCCCAGCACACGCCCACAGCACAACGCAGACACGCCCACAAGGGACTACTTTGCTGGCACGGTTCTTTTACCTTTTAAATGTATATGGTGGGCGTCTGCATAGCCTATGTCCTTCTGCTGCAACTGCCCTTTCCAACGCTGTATTGGGTGTTGTGATTGGTGCTGTGGTTCCTGAGATTACCCGCCTCAAAGGTTTGGGCTCTCTCATTATTATATTAGTATAGATAGATACATACATACCATAAAACTCAACAATAACTTTGGATCAAATGCCATCTTAACACTGCCTCCAGACTGATGCTGGCAACAGCAAAAGGAAATCCAAAACCAATGATACATCTGGGGCATTTTCCATCCTTCCACAGCCCCAAGAAAAATATATATCTAACAAGAATAAATGCAATGAATCTGTATAATACATATAGGGCCATCCCAATATTCCAAAGGTCCAAAATTCTTGGTCAAAGGCCAGGCTTTGTTGGCTCCACTAACAGCCACAATATCTTGCGATAAGTCCATACCCCACCCACCCCCAACACACAGACACATACGCATCCACAACACACACACACATAAGACCCAGCATATATTTCCAAACAATAGCAATGATCAACAAATGACTGCCAGAATCCAGTAAAGGGGTGGACATATACATGTAAGAAGGTAAGAGACTAACCAGTAAGAACGAACGAAAGATGCCAATAAAATCAAGGATAAATAGGGGTACACCAATCCTTCTCTTGTCTCCTTGATATATACTAAAACATCTACAACAAATACCCAAAAATTAAAAACATTCTATGGGTAGTTTTGGACTTGCCCTCCTGCAGGGTCATCCCCAAGTTCTTTGCTTTCACCTTCTTGTTTTCGGATCTCATTTTTGTTAGGACACCTGCACACTTTACTGCTGCTAACCAGTGCTAATGTGCTTGTTGCTCTTTCCTTCAAACATGGTAAAACTGTCTAACACCCAATTGGTACATTTAATTTACTTGGAAGTCCCTAATAAAGTGGTACTTCTAGTACCCAGGGCCTGTAAATTAAATGCTACCAAGGGGCCTGCTGGGCACATTGTGCCATCTATTTAGGAAGCCCTTTAAACATTTGCCATGCCTGCCTTTGCAGTCTGTCTGTGCAGTTTAGAATGTACATTTTGACTTGGCAAAATAAACCTTTTGCCAGAACAAAACCTTTCTTTTTAATACATGTGTGTCACCTGTTGGGTAGGACCTACACAGCCAATTGGGCAGGGTGAAGTGTGTTGAAAACGATGGATATGTACCTTTAAGTTGAACATTTCACTACTGTAAGCCCTACATCTCCCATAGGATAAGATTGGGTTATCTTATTACATTTAATAAGTGCTGAATTTCAGTTGTGAGTAAGTAAGAATGTTAAGTATGATGGCTAAAAAAGTTTAATTTAAAACCTTCTTTAATGGAAAAGTTGGATTTTAAGTCCCAATTATGAAAAAGTCACTTTTAGAAGGTTGGCATTTTATTTTCCTGCCCGTTTGTTGCCTGCAGCCTGCATCCTGGTTCCCATGACTAAGAGTAGCTGGCAGTCGCTCGTTGTGTCTTACTCCCAGACAGTGAGACAAAGGTAGAATAGTTTCAGCTGCATGGACCATCTCCGACTTGTTAGGGGAGGAGCTGTCACTTACCACACTTGTACATCACAAAATCTCTGTCTCAACACACTTACAAAGGGTTTTACACCAGTCTACTGTGCCCCCAGACGAGCTTGTGGCAGAGCACAGAGGCATGGAATTCTAAACACCTATGGGTGTGGAAACCTTCAGAACCTTCTCCTACTTTAAGGCTGTCACCATGTATACATTTTGGACCCTCAGGCCCAACTCTTCATTACACATCTGGACCTGTGGATGACTCAGAAGAAGGAATCACTGACAGAATATCGACTCAAAGAATATCGACCTACAGAAACATCGACGCTGGAATATCGAAGGCAAGTATATCGACATCCTATCTACAACAAGGTAAGTACAAAAATATTGAAAATAAAATATCGATTTTAAAAATGTCGTAATTAAAAATATCGTTTTTTTTCTGTTAAAAATAAATGTGTAAAATAAAGTAAATTATACTAATAAATACATAAATATATAATATATACTTACTTAATAATAACTTTTAATAATTATTTTAATTACTCATAAATTAGTTATAAATACTATAAATTATAAATACATCCACACACATAACATAATAATATAAATAAAAAGTAAATATGTATTTTAATAAATTAAAAAATTAAATATACTTTCAAAATATGTAACATTTAATAAATACTACATTATCTAAAATAATACAAAACATATTAAATAGATAAATAAAACTACTATTTAAAGTAAAAAAAAACTACAGTAATGAAGACATTGGATAGCGTAGAACCTACAATTACTATGCCCACTCCAGAAAATGCAACAGTAGGGAAAGCGTTGAATAGCGTAGGGGTAAAAATTACTATTCCAACTCCAGAGAGTGAAACAGTAGGGAAAGCGTTGGATAGCTTAGGGGCAAAAATTACTATTACCACTCCAGAGAGTGCAACAGTAGGGAAAGCGTTGGATAGCATAGGGGTAAAAATTACTATTCCCACTCCAAAGAGTGCAACTGTAGGGAAAGCGTTGGATAGCATAGGGGTAAAAATTACTATTCCCACTCCAAAGAGTGCAACAGTAGGGAAAGCATTGGATAGCGGGTAGGTAAAAATTACTATTCCCACTCCAGAGAGTGCAACAGTAGGGAAAGCGTTGGATAGCGTAGGGGTCAAAATTACTATTCCAACTCCAGAGAGTGAAACAGTAGGGAAAGCGTTGGATAGCGTAGGGGTAACAATTACTATTCCCACTCCAGAGAGTGCAACAGTAGGGAAAGTGTTGGATAGCATAGGGGTAACAATTACTATTCCCACTCCAAAGAGTGCAACAGTAGGGAAAGCGTTGGATAGCGGGAAGGTAAAAATTACTATTCCAACTCCAGAGAGTGCAACAGTAGGGAAAGCGTTGGATAGCGTAGGGGTAAAAATTACTATTCTAACTACAGAGAGTGAAACAGTAGGGAAAGCGTTGGATAGCGTAGGGGTAAAAATTACTATTCCCACTCCAGTGAGTGCCACAGTAGGGAAAGCGTTGGATAGCGGGTGGGTAAACATTACTATTCCAACTCCAGAGATTGAAACAGTAAGGAAAACGTTGGATAGTGTAGGGGTAAAAATTACTATTTCCCCTCCAGAGAGTGCAGCAGTAGGTAAAGCGTTGGATAGCATAGAAATTAAATATGACATATTTATACCCAAAAATACTTTTTATAAATCGTTAATTACCAATTATTAAAAAATAATTATCAATTAAAAAAATTACTTGCCAATTAAAAAATGATTTACCAATAAAAAAATTAATTACCAATTAAAAAAATTAATTACCAATTACAAACATTAATTACTAATTACAAACATTAATTATCAATTAAAAAACGAATTACCAATAAAAAAGTAATTGCCTATTATAAACATTAATTACCATTTACAAATATTAATTAACAATTAAAACATTAATTACCAATTACAAACATTAATTACCAATTTAAAAAATAAATTAACAATTAAAATAATTATTTGCCAATTAATAATTAATTATAAATGAATTAATTATCAATACCAATAATTTACAATAAATCATTACTCAATTACAATTAAAATAGTTCCCACCCAATTCCCCTATAAACTCACTACCCGATACAAAACTTAAATGCAAAAATTAATTAAAATATATTTGTAATTCCTAAAAAATAATAATTAATTTAATGTATTTAAATGACTTCCCACCCTATTTCCCTATAAACCCACAACCCGCTCCAGTACTAAAATATAAAATTGACTTAAAAATATCATTATTAATATATAAAAATTGTACAAATATAATTGAAAACAAGTAAAATACTTAACAAAAAACATAACACATACATATTAAATACATAATAAAATACATAACAGTAATACAAATATCGATATTAGTAACATAGAAATTAGTAACATCGATATATTTGATATCGATATTACTGACTTCGATATTACTTACATCAATATAAAAAAAAATCGATATTACTTAACTTATGGTCGATATTTTGTCCAACGATATTCTTGAGCTCGATATTATTTACCTTCGATATTTCAGAATCGATATTTCTGTAGGTCGATATTACAAACTCGATATTTCGACTGTGTACCAGAAGAAGGACTGCAGTGCTTCTCTCCTGCAAGAAAAAGTGCTACTCTGCTGACCTGCTGTCTAAAAGAGAAGGACTGGACCTGCATCTTTATTCCTGGAGCACCAGAGTGGCACCAAGGGCTAGTTGGCTGGCCTCCTCAGAAACAGAAAAGGCTCCACCCACTGTAACCCTTCACCTGAACTGTCCCTGCTGTGAGCCCTGCCCATCAATTGGTCCCACTCCAGTCCTGGCCCTTGTAAGAGGGCTTGAAGGTGCTCTCCCAACCCAGCTCTGGTACCAGCAGAACGTATGCAGTGCAATGCATCGCCTTGCAGCCCCACATTGGAACTGATGTGTGATGCATCCTTGATGCAGGACCTCCACAGGCCCACATCAGAACCACTGCTTAACTCATCCAAGATGCAGAACCTCCGCAGTTCATTGGAACCACCACTGCGATGTCGGACTTCGCTTTAACAGCCCTTCAGCTACCACGCAGAACCGCCGCTGTGCGTAACCTCCTTGATGCAGGACCTCACAATACAGCCTCTCAAAACCGCCACTGCACAATGCTGCCTTGTCCCCAAACCCCCTCACCACAACTCATCGATATTTCCACTGTGCGATGGCTTCTTCAAAGCAGGATCTAGCAACACTTCGTAACCAGGATTCAAGGTACTTTGCTCACCAGGCCCAACTGGGTCCTTGTATCAGGCCCATGCTCCATCGTGGTCGGCCTGAACTCGTGACTTTGCCCCAGTGCATTACAACCAGATTACCACAGTTGGCGCTAATTTTAAACATTTAGAGCCAGATAGATGACCCCATTTGCATGCGCAAACGGGTTTGCTACCCGTTTGCGCATGCAAAATGTGAAAGGGCTATGTACAATTCCTAAATAGCGTGTCGCAATTTATTTGCAACTCTCTATTTAGGAATTGCGAGTCGCTTTTAGGAAGGGGCGTTGCCTTCCCAATAGTGACCGCAACCCCATGTATGAATGTTTTGCAACCGCACTCACAAATTACCACTCTCTTCAAGAGGGTGGTAATGCAGTCACAAATTGGAAGGGGTCCCCAGGGGATCCCTTCTACTTTGTGACTGTCTCTGATAATATTTTTTAAGGGCAGGCAGTTGTCCTAGGGACCACTACCTGCCCTTAAAAAAATTAAACGAAAACATTGTATTTTTTAAATGCAGCCGGTTTTCCTTTAAGAAAACGGGCTGCATTAAAAAAAAAAAAACGTTATTGAAAGGTAATCCTAGACAAGGAGGTCTGCTGAGCCCAGCAGGCCACCATCTCTGGGAGGGCCAGCCATTCCCAATGGGGTCGCAAATTGCGACAGGCTCATTAATATTCATAAGCCTCGCAATTTGCGACCCCATTGGGAATCGCAAACAGTTTTAAACACACTGTTATACATGGCAAATAGCGCCTTGCAAATTGTGAGTCCCAAATGTGATGCAATTTGCGAGGTGCTATTTGTCAGGTCGTACATCTGGCCCTTAACTTTGCATTTCTCCAGTTCAACTGACTATATTTTTGCTATTTTAGAGTCAAATAACTTATTACATTTTCATTTTTCTGATTTAGTGTGAGATTTTCATTGTTGTGTATTCACTTTATCACTGTTTGGAGTGCTGCAGAAATAATTTACACATTGCCTCTAATAAGCCTGATTGCATTTGTGCCAAGCTACCAGAGGGTTAGTCAAAGGTTAATTTGGGGTTTGTTTGTGTTATACCCTGGTGAGAATTGTAATTGCTGCTTTAGTAGCGTCTCAACCACCTCATCTAATAACCCAATTTCCTCCAGTACCGATTACATGCTAACTTCTTAAAATACAAAGGATCAACAGCAAAATAAATTTCCTGAAAATCGAGCACAAACCTACTGGTACCTCTCATGCTTCTGTACACCTGCAAGAGCCAAAACATGACGGAATCATTTACTATTATTCTGGCATGCCCTACCACACATCCACTGCCCAGAGACATAAACTGCCAAGAGCACAACATGTCTGCAAAAGCAAAGGTAACTCAGGAGTCACACTCACTCAACCATCACACACATTGCAAGCAGCAAAATGTGAACCTAAAAATTGAGTATCTGCGTGCACTAATAACTCTTCCACATCCCACAGATGATACAGGTAACAGCAAACAGTAAATACGCATTGGCAAGCCCAAAAGGCCTTTCCTTTACAGTTAATTAACGTTGCTAATTGTTTTCCCTTCAATGGACCCCACTCTCTTGTGAGCATGTGGGCATGCCAGCCATCTTGAAACGATTTTTCTAAAGTAAAAAACAAAAATCCTTAAAAGCTGGCTGCTTGGTATGCATGTTTGTAAATGTCACAATAAGTATACAAAACAGTGATGGATGGAATGCTTGAATTAATATCAACCACTGGAAATCACTCGGACCTTATCCCCCCAATCCCTCGTTATTATGCACACCATGCCACCGCAGGTTGAACCCAACTATATGAAAATCAATCTTGACATAGCTGCTACATTTTCAGATTGCTTATGTGTGACATTTTTGTGGTTTTAATCCATCTATGAGTGGCCTTCTACTGTCAAATGTGTTACACTTCGAGTGACTCTTTCTAATGAGTAAATAAAAGCAATGACCAGTATTTAAGTGTCTCTGTGAGTTTTCAGTCACTATATCCATATATCGCACAGCAATGAAAATCCACCTAAAGCAAACGAGACCTCTTAGTGTTGCCAATCCGTATTAGCAGAATAAGAGTAATGAGTAAAATCAATGCTTTTGTTAATAATTAGAATTGAACATGTTTCAGTTTTGAAAGTATTAGACTGTTCTTGGCATGTTGATGCTATAGTGGTATTTGTAATATCTCAGTCACTGCTATTCTGTCAGTTACACAATTTTCTTCGGCAGTTTCTCACTATTAGCCACTTACCGGTCAGCAGACTGTGGTGTACCATACTGTGCTGATTGAAAGCAGGCTGACCTGATGCTTGCCTGAGAAGAAGCCTGCTCTTGGACTGAACTTCGGGTGTGGCCACAGTGCTGTCTCACGAGGCTGCTCCACTGTAAGGCTAGCTCTGCCTGGCTGTCAGCTGGTGGTGGTGTTGTCCTGCTGGGAGGCATGCAGGCTGTGCTCTGTCTGTCTCAACCTCAGGTACATACATCAACAGGACAAAGTCTGGCTGGTTAGTCACTACTGCCAGAATACGACAGCACCCCCCTACACATGTGACCAAGGGCCGGTGCGAAGTTGCTCACAAGCTTCACTAGTAGTCATTCATTAGAGGTGGGCGAGCCCACAAATTAACATCGCAAGCTGATCCAAGCATCAGGTGTGGCTCTAATTGACCATGCTTGAGTCGAGCCTAGAAAATATTTGGCAGGTAAATTGTGTTATGTTATTTTCATGTATACTGCGCTCGGATACTGCAAGAGTGTCCCAAGCGCGAACCTTGAGAGGTGGTCCATGGCCAGCTTAGTTGAAGAGGAATGTTTTCAATTTTTTTTTTAAAGGACGGGTCCTGAATGCTACGTGGGGCAAACGGTTGCGTGTTCCAGGCCAGATCGGCTTTCAAACTAAGTGAGCTGCCCCCCATCCTCTGTAATCGAAACCGCGGACAAGAGGTGGCGCGTGGAACGAAGAAGTCTTGGTGGAGCGTAAAAGGAAAAGTGTTTTTGGAGATAGATTGGACCTAAAGCGTGAAGAGTGCGGTGAACTATTACAAGGGATTTGCATTTCACCCGCTCAGCTACAGGCAGCCAGTGCAGCACTCTCAGATGTTGTCTCATGCTGCTTCTGCCAGGAATATTGAGAAGAAGCCTGGCTGCCCGTTCTGAACCAAGAAAAACCAAAGGTGGTGATGGACGGAGCGTTGACAATACAAACACTGCCCGTTCTGAACCACCTGTAACCTGTTCAAGAGATATTTTATTTATTTATTTATAAAACTTCTATAGCGCACAAATACCTTTCGGTGTCTCGGCGCTGGAAAGTACAGATCACAGATTGCAGAGGGTTTCCATAAAGAAAAGTTTACTGATTAAAAAGCCAAGTTTTAAGGCGCTTTCTGAAAGTTAGCAGTGAAGGACTAAGTTTGATGAAGGGGGAAGCAGGTTCCACAGTTTTGAAGCAGCAACTACAAAACGTTTATCTCCCCATGTTGCTTTTTTTGTGCGTGGGATTTGGAGCTGTTGGACTGCGGAAGAACGTAATGTTCGACTAGGGTTATATACAATTATTGCCTTTTTGAGGAATTCCGGTCCAGTATTGTTCAATGCCTTGTATATAATACACAAGGCCTTAAACTTTGTACGGCTTCTAACCGGCAGCCAGTGCAGTTGACGAATAATGGGAGAGATGGATGAGTACTTAGGTGTGTCGGTTAGGATCCTTGCAGCAGCATTTTGAACAAGCTGTAATTTGTTCAGAACTTGCTCCTGCGCGTTCAACAGTAAGCCATTGCAGTAGTCCACCTTGGATAATACCAGAGTGGACATTAAGGTCTTTCCTGCATTTGGCAGAAGAAATGGAAGCAGTTTCTTTACCATTCTTAGGGTGAAGAAAGAGGCTGAGACCACTGCGTTAGCATGGTTGACAAAAGCTAGATTGTTGTCGAATAGAACTCCCAAATTTCTGACTTTAGATACTGGTGATGGAGGGATTCCCAGCTCCGAGGGCCACCAGGCTGGGGACCAAGACGGGGTCAGTTCACCAAATACCATAACCTCTGTCTTGTCAGAATTTAGCTTTAAACAATTCTGGTCCATCCAGGTACTGATGGCTCTCATGCTCTCCTGGAAGTTCACAGCTACTGCTCCTCCATTTTTGTGGATCGCCAGGACCAGTTGGGTGTCATCGGCATATGAGGTTAGTCTAATACCAAATGACTTGATCACCCTCACCAAGTCCGACACATAGATGTTAAAAAGTGTCGGACTTAGCGAGGAGCCCTGGGGAACTCCACAAGGCAGGGTAAAATTTGGAGAGCAGTAGCACCCCATCTTCACGGACTGCTCTCTCTCAGCCAGGAAGGAAGCCAGGAGTGCTCTGGCTTTGCCCTGAATGCCAATTGCAGCGACACGGTCGATCAAGATGGTATGATCGACCGTGTCGAAGGCTGCAGACAGATCCAACCTGGAATGCCAACATAGAGCACGTTGGCATAATCTATCCGAGATAGAATAAGGGTCAAGGTGACCGTTTCCTTTGCTGCCCTATGAAGAAGGGTTAGAAATTTCCTGAGAGTTTTTAATAGCCCAAAGCACGTCCCGGCCATCTTCTTAATCTGAGTTGAGAAGGTGAGGTTCTTCTCGAACCAAATCACCAGGTTTTTAACGGGTTGGCCTGTAGAAGCTGGTAAAGCTGAGCTGGACGGCCAGAGTGTTTCTCGAAAGTGGGAGGGAAACTTCCCGAAGAGAAGGATTTCGGATTTCTCTTCATTGCACTTAAGTTGCGTGGAGGACAACCAATGGAAGACTGAAGTCAGGCATTTTTGGGCAGCGTCGATAGAGTCCTCATTTTTTCTCCAAGTGAACAGAAGCTGCGTGTCATCAGCGTAAGTAATGATTTTTGCACCCATGTCCTCTGCCAATTGAACCAGGGGAGTGACATAGATATTAAAAAGGAGAGAGCTCAGGGAAGATCCATGTGGGACCCCTGTAGACACTCTTTGGGGTGAGGAAGAGGCTGGATGAAGCCAGACCTGTTGCATTCGGTCCTCCAGAAACGATTTACGCCAGCCCCAAGCCACGCCAGAAATGTCTATTTCAGCCAATCTGGTCAAAAGCAGTGAGTGGGGAACCGTGTTGAATGCCGCTGAGAGGTCAAGCAAAGTCAAGGCTGCCCTCCCACCTGCATGCAAGCCCTCAAGGATCTTACTCCAAGACTTCAACCAAGGCCAGTTCGGTACTATAAGTGGCCCTGAATCCCAATCAGCTTGGATGGAGCAGGCATGCACACTTTATAAACTCAGTCAGCTGTCTGGTCACTACTTTTTCGCACACCTTGGCCAGACTATACAAGAGGGAAATAGGGCGATAGCTCTTAGGGCACTTAGGATCAGGAGAGGGCTTTTTCAAAAGAGGCAGGATCTTTGCCTGCTTCCAGGTCAATGGGACACACGCCTCCTAAAGGGACGGTTAATAAGCCTGTTAACTTCAGGGTTGTCAGTTTCCACAACGGCAGCCAGACGTCTAGCAGCACAGGGATCTGATGGTAAGCCTGATTTTAGGCCTTTGAGAATTCTAAGAGAGCTGGGTAAATCAATGGGGACAAAGGCGACTAGGGCCAGAGGGGGGAGGAGCAGGTAGAACTCTTAATGCCAGGTGGATAGATGTATCCGTATGGAACAACGAAAAAGATGCCTGAATTAAGTGGATCTTCTCCATAAAGAAGCTTGACAAGTGTTCACATCAGGAGTTGGAGGAGGGGTGAATACTCGATTGAGCCGCGGGATTCAGGAAACTCTGGACAATGGAGAAAATCTCCTTAGAGTTATTCCTGGCAGCATCAATACGAGTCGAATAGTAAGACCCTTTGGCATGAAATATGGCAGTGTAGTAGATTTTTTGTTTGTTTCTTAGCCTAAGTTTAGCCCCTGGACAGTAGTCCTTCCACCAGGGTCAGACTGATTTGCATATGGCCATGTCTGAACTGGGGTGGTGGTGTGAGCTAAAGAATGATGATGGATTAAACCCAGATCAGTTGACTGGGGGTGAGTGTTTGATTTGCTCAAACGCTCCATCCATCATCCCCTTTGGTATTGCTTTCTTCGCCCTAAGTTGGCAGGGAATGCCCAGACGTGGGTCCCTTACTCACTTTGCCACTGATTTCAAGATAGCCTAGCTGATAAGGGTTATGAACCTGAAACCGGTCCCAGGATGCTGGTTTCCGGTTCAGGGAAGACATGGCTGGCAGTTCGGGCTGGACTGTTCCCATGAGACACAGTGTCAGATTGATTTGCATGTGGCCATGTCTGAACTAGGGTGGTGGAGTGAGCTAAAGAATGATGATGGGTTAAACCCTGATCAGTTGACTGGGGGTGAGTGATTAATTTGCTCAAACTCTCTGTCCATCATCCCCTTTGGTACAGCTTAAATCCAGAGGCACAGCGAGCAAGGGACCCACTTCTGGGCATAACCTTGGCCACTTATGGTGAACAAAGCAAACACAAGGATATGATATGGTATGATACAATATCATCACTTTTAAGGGTGGGCAGAACTTGTGTAGTTTCACTCTGCGGTCTTACTTAAAAACTTAGAGTCAGCAGAGTTTCATGAGCGGTGGAATTTCTGTACGTTGTGCTGATGAGTTTGACCCGTGCTGTAAAATCAGCACAAATGGCACAATGAGGCACACCAGAGGGTGCTGCTACTTCCTGCCACTCGAGTAGGCTTTCTACTCAAGCTACAGCTTTCTCAACTCGAGAGACAGCCTTCTCAATGCAAGCAGTAGTGACCTGTTGCGACTGCCCGCGCTCAGTATCGCTCTGGTACTCATCCTAGTGCTTGATTTTCTCGCTCGCCAACTTAATGTTGGTGAGCCGCGTGCAAGAAAAGCTCCACCACGTAGCGCTTGACGGAGTTTTTCCCGAACTCCACGCTCCAGGTGGAGCAGGCAAAACTCTGCAAACTCCACCTGTAGAATGGAATTCACCACCCACCCCTAAACACACAAACCAACACATGGAAGACTTTTACCTTAATATGTCAGATTATATCTTTCCTTTGAGAAGTATTTATTAAAAAGTAAGAGTTTCTAAACATGTTCTGAGAAAGGTGAACAACACTTACAACGCAACTTTTACATCGCAGAGCCTTTACAACGCAACCATTACAACGAAAACTATTACAACGCATTGCTCTGGGGGGCGCTCTAGAATAGGGAATAGGTTAATATACTATCCAATAACCTTCCCTAGTGTCCACGGGGACTGGAGTTGGAATAGTAAATTAAACTATTCACTATCCAGCCCCCAAAGCACTATGCGTTGTAATGGACTGCGTTGTAATAAATGCGTTGTAAAGGCATGCGTTGTAATGTCATACATCCTCTGAGAAACATTCCTGCTCCATCCTGATGAAAATACTATTAGTGGACTAAGGAAAGTCTGTTGTCATGTGTAACCTATATGCAGCTTAGACTTTTATTACAGAAGCACCATTGTAGTCTTTTACAGCAAACACAAGAGTGGCCTGTATATGGGACACATCTGGGGCTCACATATTTGAAGGTGGTGTCATACATAATAATTAACAAAAAAGGAAGATCAGTATTTGTCTAGGATCACACAATTTGCACACTGTGCAATACAGCCACTAGATGGTGTCTCTTTCCCACATCAAAGGTTATTGCTTTAGCCTTAATTCATTTAGGATGAGATAAGAGGGTGGGTGACGGGCAGATCTGCATTTTATTGTTGGAAGTCTTACATAGCACAAACTTTGCCCGATGGCATACGAGCACTTCATAACAGACACCTACTAGTTACATGTTTTTTTCTGCCCAGGGAGATTTATTCAGCATTCACCGTACGCAGCAATAATTTCCGCAGCACCTAAGTACATCTTGGGGAATATTACCAAGCAATAGCGATAATTATCGCTATTGCTTGGTTAGAGACAAAAATTTACCGCTGACCTGCGGCGATTTTTATCGCAGATAAACCTTGGTATTACCAAGGTTTATCGCAAATGCGATAAAAAACGGCCGCAATGCATGAATATCGCTGAAAAGTCAGCAATATTCATGCATTACCAAGCTAATGCTCTTAGCCATGTTATCCACCTCCCATTGGATAAAATGGCTAAGAACTGCTCAGGGCAGGTGCTAGCTTTTGGAGATATTTGCGCTTAGCGCGAATATCTCCAAAAGTTGGTAATAGGAGATAGCGATGTTAGCGACTGTTTCCAGTCGCTAACATCTTGGCACGCCCACTTTGCATGTCATTAGTGATAAATATCACTGACATGCAAAGTGGGGCACAAGATGGTCGCTATCTCCTACTAGCTGTCGCTAACTGGTGTTAGCGACAGCTAGGTAATAGGGAGATAATTTTATCTCCGCTTTCTTGGCTTTTAAAGCCAAAAAAGCGGAGATAAACCCCCTTGATAATATGCCCCCTTGTCTTTTGCAATGTGGGTACCTAGAAAATTCAAAAGGGGGGTGCTACGGATGCCCTTTCTGATGTATCAGATGTTTGGTAGAAGGCCAGAAATTGATAGAAGGACGTTGTTGTGCCCTCATCCAGGTACGTTCCTCCCAGCTGTGGTAGGTCCCCAGGTAGGGAACGGGGGCTGCTAATGAGGAGAGGGAGGGTATGGACTACCGGCCAGCAGGAAGAGCTGCCGTGTCCCATAGTATTATTACACCAGACGTGGTGGACATCCACAGGCTTAACAAAGCCGCCCTGTGCTTTAACCGACACAACTGATTGGTGCAATATAAATATAAATGTCCATTGGTGATGCATTCTGCAAATTAAATTAGTCTGGGGGCTACTGATGTGGCTGGCAGGACAGGACCAATGGGACTCGAGCCAGCAAAGCGAAACAACATCCTATCAGCACGGAGAAGAGGCAGATCACTTAGGGTTGCATTGGGGCAGGCAACTGCACGGAACAAACACAAAGCTGTAGCCCCTGCTCTGGGCCAAATTGCTGCTTGTGTAATGGTGACAGAGGGACTTTCCTGAAATGAAATAACAAAAGCCTAGGTAGGTGCCGCTGAGTGTACCCATGAGTGGTTGCAATGTCCTCCTCTGTATCTCGGAGGCTGTTATTCATTATTTCAGCACTATGTGAAACCAGGGAGACTGAGGCAACCTGGGTTTCATTGACAGCTCCTCCCTGCCCAGTTCACAGTGTATCAATAAGACAACTGAGATGTTCTTGGCAGGTTGTAGCGGCACTGCCAGAAAGTTATTTGCAAGTGCTCAAGCTGCTTTTGTTATGCAGCCTCGTTAGTGCCTCACAGGGGGTCCAGGAGCTACATTGAGTGTGGAAGGGCGAGATTTTGATCGATACCTTATCACTATTGATCTAAACCCCGATCTGGTCGACTGAACCTTTGTTGCCTGTCATTGAAGGAAGAAAGTGCCTCTTTTACCAAGTTAGTTCACCCAATAAAGGACCCCGCTCCAAAAGATCACAAACAACTTCTAGCTTTCAAAAGTTTATTGTAAAGATATGATAAGCTGCAAATACAGGCATCTCAGAATGAGATTCACGAGATACACAGGTCCAACTACATACATGTGCTCTCTGAAAGCCCTCAGACGAGCAACGGAAATTACCAGCACAAGTTCTAAGAATAATAAAGCTATCAGCATTGACGCATATCTCTCCTTCATTTAAGTTGGAGGAAAACACACAGGTTAGGCTGTCCCTACCCTGCTCTAGATGGTATCCCTACTTAACCAAGTCTCAACCTAACAAAGGTGTCAGCAGTGAATGACCCCCAAGGGAAGTCACTCACTCTTAGTCTCTTGGTGAAAACCTATAGTTCTCCAGTCATGACCCCTCTCTGCCTACCCATCCGCTCTCTAAAGGGTCCTCAGGCATCTGCTCTAACTCCACCCAGGGGTGCTGTCCCTAATACAAAACAGTCAACAACATTTGAGACGCCCCTCATGAGACGCCCCTCACGTGGTGTAGCTTCTGGCTTTTTCCATGCTGCTTTGTATTGGGCCTCATACGTTGGAGTTGACCTTGCTTCTCAGACTCTTCTCCGGCCCGCTGATACCCCTTAAAACATTCCGGAACCCTCCTCCATGTCTGGGCCGTCTACTGAACAGACCTCTATTCATATTATTTATAATCGGATCCTCCCTTTCTCTTGCAGACAGACATCTGCAGCCAAGAACCCAACTCTCATAGACTTCCAAAAAGGTTCGCAACATTTCTCGGCCCAGACATGTACGTGTAAATCAATGTTAAAACATTTCAGGCCTACAACATTTCTCATAATGATTATAGCATTCAACTTCTTCATTAATTAAAGCATGTTAATACTCTTATTCTATTATTCAGTAAACACATCTATAAATCATGGCCCATTAATGCAATGACCAAAACATTATTTCAATCTATGTCGTGAAAAAAGAAACACCTTCTAGCTCTGGCCCTGAGGCCTACCACATTCTGCGTTTAACCACATGCCATCTTACATTTTAACAGCTACACGACATGGATTCAGGAATAATCACATCTAATAAAATCATATAGTGTCAAACATTTCTGTATTAGTTCCACTTCTACTTAAATCTCTACATTAGCTATACATTCAGAATATAATTGCAGATACTACTAGCACTCATGGCATTTCTCCTCATGATTTGTGCTTACTACAGGTAAGTGTGATGCACTCATACATTTAGGTCAGTTTGCGCTCTCTCAGTTCCCCCCTTTGATGACCTCTCGGGGTCATCACTAACATTTAAACTGCAGTTATTGCTAGCATAACTTGTCTCTGCGTTTCCAGAGCCCTCAGACTCCTGTACTGATTATCTTGTATGGCAGCCAATCTCTGCAGCTGCTCTCTTTGGGCCCTTTCTGACCTTCTTGCTCTGTACCATTTGAATACCCTCACCAATCCCCACAATATGATCCCACAGATCAATATTATGATGATAGGTTTTAGTATATACCACACAAAGCTTTTGCCTAAGGTGGAGATCCACCCTCCAACTTCACTCATTCCGTGGCCCACCTTTTCCCAGACATTTTCTCTACTCAAGTCTTCGATCTCCTTGTGAATATCAGTTATGTTCTTAATAACTTTCTCAAGGGGCTTCGAATTGTCTGGAATGTAAGTACAACATTCCTGGACCTTCAAAGCCTTACAGACTCCGCCCTCTTTTGCTAGTAGGACGTCTAACGCAAGACGGTTCTGAAGAACCATAGCCCTTATCGATTGCATCTCTCCTTCTACCAGCATTAAGGACTGAGCAGTGCTGGCAGACAACCTGTCGACGACTGTTGCCAGTCGTCTAATTTTAACATCATTAAGGATTACTCCCAAAAGAGGGAACACAGCTCCAAAGACATCTCCAACCATTTCTGCATCTCCTATATCTCTCCTTCCCCTCGATGATGTCTTGCCCTCGATGATCTCTAAGTCTTGTGCATGATATATTTTGGGGAAGACAATTGCTAGGTAACATGATCCATACCAGTTGTCAGGTAGTCTCACGTAAGCATTTCTTCCACATACAAAATACACATTTGGAATCACTTGCATTCCCTTCAGGAAATCTTTAGTATAGTACTCTATATTGAAAGCATGTTCACAGTCGACTTCTCCCACGTATACATTTTCATAATACGTTTTGGCTCGGTGAAGACATAGCTTTCCTCTCTGCGCCTTATCTAAAGCTATTGGACCACTACTACCCTTTCTCTTGTGTGCCTTCTCTTCCTCGGTCCAATCTGTTTTCCATTGTCCTGATTTTTTCAAAATCTTTTGTCTCCTGTAACGATCATCCACCTGCCCTATGAACTTCTTCTCGACTTCTGACACTTTGCATGTCAGGTTATTTCTACGGGCATGTGAAGTATCTAAGGTAATCCAAGGAATGAAGAACTTGGCCAATCTGTCTTCACTCTTCCAGTAGTCCCATTTGTTCATCTGCTTATAATTTGGGACTTCTGGCAACACTGAATCATAGTTGGAGAAATAGTATTCAAAACTATCTCTCTCATAAAATATACTAAGCTACATGTAATGCCATATGTCAGCGGGAGGTGATGATATCTAATGCCTTCATCTACAGACGCCGGCAACTGCATGCAGACGTAACAGTCCTTAACCTCCATGGCATCCACGTATTCATATAAGAGTTTGGCATAAGCATTTGACCTAAAGTCTCCTTGGGACTCATCTACGTGTAACCTGCGGGCTTCTGCAGCTAATAACGCTTTCTCTTGAGTGTTTTCCCTTTTCTCACCAGCAACAGTGGGTGTAAGCGTTTCTACAGATTTCACATCAGTTACCTTCGCCTCTTCCTCATGTCCCTGTACATAAGAAATTGTTACCACTAAAGCTATTAATATTATCACTCCTACTATTAGTGTACCTATTATACATTTAGCTCTGCGGTTCTGGGTGCCGGCTTCCATTTCGTCAGACAATATGGCTCTCTCTTATCTTGGCACAAAGTTCTTTTCTTCTCGTTCCTTTACAGTCTCTTTTTACTCTTTTTGTCTTTAGAATCCACACAACTGGAAGCTGACAACCTTCTTCGCAAAAGTCCTTTAACAGTTCAATAAAGACAACCCTAGCCCTTCTCCATCAACTCAAGGGAAGTTCCCTAATATTCTCTGCTTCCTGGGCGCTAGGTAATCTTCTTTTTCTGCTCGCTTTATTTACAAAGTCCTTTAAGCATCTACTATCAGGTTTGTACCTGCAGCTTCGATAGCAAAGTTCAGTATTTCCAAACGAAGATTGTGCTCTTCATGGGCTGTTATCGTTGTACCAAAGTCGGGGAATTGCAATTCTGAAAGAAACATGTGTTTTAACTTGCTGAGGCGGGGAGGTCTGGGGAGCATGAATGTTAGTGACCCTTCTTGTTCGACTCCGGGTACCAACAGTCGTATTTCCACGGTGACGATGGGCTCAGAACTGGACACCACCACCGCTCGAATCCTCCCTGTCTCCTGTTTCAAAGACATTTGTCGCCAGATATGTCCACTCAGGGGTGGAGTATCTTCTGCTAGGCACACGCACTCTTCTTGACCTTCTTCGGTCCGGTGCTTCAGCGCCCTGAGCACCTTCTTCCGGGTCTGAGTCTTCTGATATCGGAGGAAGGGTTACCTCTGGAGTTGACCTCAGGCTAGAGCTCCTTCTTTGCGGCCAATTAGCTTCTCCACGTGCCCTTCTACTCCTTCTCCTTCTTGTCTGTTCTCGCTCTCTGTCAGACCTGTCAGTGTCTGACTCGTACTCCCAGCTACTTTCTCCTTCTGTAGCGTCGTCTGTTTCGCTGTTGTACTGACCGTCCTCAGCTTGGTCAGACTCGTTCCCTGCTTCCGCTGGCACCTCTACAGCTTGGCTAGCCCCCTCTATGGCTTCTCGGTCCTCTGCTGGACGTCTATCCGAGAGAGGAGCTGTTTCTTCCCGAGGTGCTGGAACCCTTCGCGTATGTGATGCGTGGATCCAATTGGGCAGGCCTCCCACCTTCACAGCCGTATTCGCGATCAGGATGATCTGGAAGGGCCCACGCCAACGAACATCCAAGCAGCTTCTTCTCACATGTTTTTTCACCAGGACCCAGTCCCCAGGATACAGGTCATGGCACGGGCCCTGGCACGATGGAACCTCGGCAGCCTGCACCTGAAGGGACACAGAATGAATGGCGTCAGACAGCCCCTTACAATAGTCCAGGATCATATCATCTGTGATATTTAACAGTGCAGTCGTTGGGACAGATGGCAGCCTCATTGCTCTCCCCATTAACACCTCATGTGGTGACAACCCCGTTCTTCTGTCTGGGGTACTACGAAGGCTCATGAGGACCAATGGCAGGGCGTCAGGCCAACTCAGGGTCGTTGAGGAGCACACTTTTGCAATTCGGGCTTTGATCGTGCCATTGATCTGCTCCACAATTCCTGAGGCTTCTGGTCGGTAACTACAATGCAACTTCTGATCGATATTCAGAGCTGCACAAATCATCTTCACAAGCTCGCTGTTGAAATGCGTTCCCCTATCTGATTCCAAAGAGGCCGGCACCCCGAAGCGCGGAATGAGTTCCCTAAGCAGTAACTTGGCCACTGTGAGGGTGTCGCACCTACGTGTAGGGTATGCCTCAACCCATCTGGAGAACACACAAACAACCACCAGGACATAGCGGAGGCGGTTGCATCTCGGCATTTCAATGAAATCTATCTGCATTCGATTGAATGGACCTCCAGACCTTCCTATGTGACTCAGTGCAACTGGTGTTCTTTTCCCTACGTTCAGCTGCTGACAGGTCACACAACGCTGGCACACTGCTTCTGCTGCTATTCTAAACTTAGGATTGTACCAAGTCTGTCTAAACACTCTCAGCATAGCGTCTCTCCCTAGGTGTACGGGACCATGTATGTGTCTGGCCATTGGGCTCACCATCTCATTGGGCAACACTGCTCTGCCGTCTGCTGAGACCCAAAAATGGGACTCACCCACTACACATCCTGCCTTTTCCCATGTTTCTTTTTCAAAATCAGGAGCATTTTCTTGCATGTTTGCCAATTCGTCCCAAGTATCAACAGTTTCCAATATCATGGCTAATTCAGTCCTTACATTTATTCCACCCACTTCCACCTCTGTGAAAGAGTACCCTTGTTCTGCGCAATACCGCGCGACTTCGTCGGCATATCTATTGCCTTTCGAGACGAAGTCCTCATTTCTGGTATGTGCGGTGCACTTTACAACTGCGATACCTGCTGGACATTGCAACGCCTCTAACAACAGGCGCACAAACTCTCCATTGCGAATGGGAGAGCCTGAAGAGGTCATGAACCCTCTTTGAGACCATAACTGCCCGTAATCATGAACCACCCCATAACCATATTGGCTGTCGGTGTATATGGTGACTCGAATTTGATTGCTTGCCAAGCAAGCACGTGTCAAGGCAATAATCTCGGCTACCTGAGCGGAGTGTACTCCTTCCAGGCACCCAGCTTCTACCACTCCAGTAATTGTACAAACAGCGTAAGCTGCTCTCAACTGCCCAACTTCGTCTCTTACACATGAGCCATCGACAAAGAAAATTTCGTCTGGGTCGGTCAGTGGCTCATCTACGATGTCGGGTCTGGGTTTGGTGCATAGTTCAGTCACATCGAGGCAGTCATGGTCTGTACATTCATCATCATCCTCGATATCATTTGGGAGTGGCATCAATGTGGCAGGGTTCAAAACAGAGCATCTCCTGAGGGTCACATTCTCTGCAGCAAGAATAACTTGCTCATAGCGCGTGAGCCTGCTGTTGGTCAGATGCTGTGTTTTGGTCCTGGTCATCAACAGTTCAACAGAATGGGGCACGCACACCTCTAACGGGTGCCCCATGACGATATTTTCACATCTCTCAATGCTGACACCCGTTGCAGCAACGGATTTGAGACATCCGGGCAACGCTGCGGCTACTGGGTCTAAAGTAGCCGAGAAATAAGCAACTGGTCTACGGGCATTCCCATGGATTTGGACTAACACAGACAACGCGCAACCTTCTCTCTCACAACAGTAAAGCAAAAATGGTTTATTGTAATCAGGCATTCCCAATGCCGGAGCACGACACAGGTCCTCTCGCAGCTGTAGGAATGCCATCAAACAGTCTTTGTCCCATGGTACCGGATCGCTCACCTCCTTATGCGTCAGTTTTTGCAAGGGCTTTGCTTTCAGTGAAAAGTTCGCGATCCACTGTCGGCAATAACCCACCATCCCTAGGAACATCCTGACCTCTCTCTGTGTCTTAGGCGCATTCATTTTCATGATCGCCTCTATCCTGTCTGGTGACACCTTTCGTTTGCCTTTCTCTATTCTGTGTCCCAAGTACTGCACTTCTGTCAGGCAGTACTGCAACTTTCCCGGGGACACCTTGTGCCCATTGGCAGCTAGGTGATTTAACAAAGCAATGGAGTCCTCCCTGCAAGCTTCTTCTGTTTCTGACGCCACGAGGAGGTCGTCTATGTACTGGACCAGAACTGACTTCTGGGGCAGCACTAGACTTTCAAGATTTTTCTTCAAAAGCTGGTTAAAGATCGATGGGCTCTCTGTATACCCCTGAGGAATACGACACCATGTTAGGACGCGACCTTCCAGCTTAAATGCGAAAAGAAAATGGCTTTCTTCGTCCAAAGGGATCGAAAAGAAAGCCTGACAAAGATCAATCACAGTGAACCACTCAGCTTGGAATGGAATCTGAAACAGTATCACTGATGGATTCGGTACCACTGGACAACACGAAACGACTATGTTATTAATCTTTCGAAGGTCCTGCACTATCCGAAATTTCCCATTTGGTTTCTGCAGACCCATAATCGGGGAGTTGCATGGACTACCCACGATTTCTTTCAGTATTCCCTGTTTAATCATGGACTCGATCACGGGTTTTATGCCTGCAATCGTTTCTGGAGTCAATTTATATTGGGGTGTTCTTGGGAACTCAGCATGCGGTTTCACTACAATTTTCACTGGGTCCACCCCTTTGACCAATCCAATCTCTTCCCCAGTGAAGTCCCATACTTCTGGTGCCACTGTCTCTCTCAAGTCCCAGGGGAGCTCATCTACTGTCAAAGTAGGGTACAGCTCCACGCATATTCTTGAGTTTGCAACTTTGAAGTCTGCGTCATCATCATTGGTCAATACCTCCACTCCCTGAGGTGTACAGTATATTGTACAATTCAATTTACACAACAGGTCTCTGCCTAGCAGACACACAGGACTTGAATCGCAAACCACAAACTGGTGCTCATCGCTGTACTTCCCTATTTTCACCTGTACCGGTTCTGTCAATTGGCTGGTTATTCTCCTGTTTGCGACCCCCACCACTTGTATGGTCTCTCCAGACATGGGCAGGTCTGGAACTGCAGCTGATCTGATCGTGGACCTAGTGGCTCCTGTGTCCACCAGAAAGGTCGTGGGGCACCCTGCTACTTCTGCTTCGACATAGGGTCCCCTCTGGTCCACCTCCAAGGCTGCCCCGAGGGTGCAGTCTTCTCTTTCCACTCTCTGTCCGGTTAATGGGTCCACATAATAGCACTCTTCTCCTTCTACAAACAGGGGCATCTGTCTATAGGTCTTACCCATATTCCCTACTCGGGGAGGTTGCGGGAACTGGGCTCGGGGAGGGCCCCCCCCCCCTTTGAGCACCTTTCCCTGGTATGGCGTCACCCCTCTCGTAGGCGCTCTCTGGACCTCTTCCTCCTCTTCCTCTTGTTCTCCTATCTCTACATTGTAGGGACACTCGCGTTTCCAATGCCCCACCTCGTTACACTGGTGGCACCTAGTCGTTTTCTTCAAGGCAGCTATGTCTATTCTGGGTCTAAAGGTGGAACTCTCCTCATTGCCCTTGTTCTGACTGTACTGCTTCTTTCCTCCTGTACCTGTTCCTTGCTGCTGTTGCTGCTGTCCCCCCTTCCCTGCTGCCTGCATCTGTACCACCATCAATTTTTCTTTTAGTTTCTTAGCCTTGGAGTCTATCTCATCACAGCAGTACCTGGCATATCTCAGTATTTCGTCTAGGGGTCTATTTTGCCAACAAATCAAGTGTTGCTGAATCATTAAACTAATATCCGGTCTCAGTCCCAGGACGAACTTGGACACAAATTGCCCTATGTCTTTTGGATCCATTACATCCAAGCCGCTATACTGTTTAAACGCCTTCAGCAATCTCTCATAATATTCGTGAACTGTCTCTTTGGGTTCCTGTCTGGTTCGGTCTATTTTGACCCAATCTATGTCTTGCATTGGCACTTTCTCTTTCAGCCAAGTCATCACTCTCTCGAATTTTGCCATCACAATCTCGGACGGCCCATTAGTCTTAGCATCTCTCTCTGGCTCCGTTGTGGGCCACTCAGCGCTAACCTTGCATGCTGTCCACAGATCTCCTGGTACTACAATGTCAAACAGCGTGTTCAGATCTATCCATAGGACCTTTGAGATTTTTACAAATCTCTCAACTTGCTTGTACCACTCCACTGGGCTTTCCCGCAATTTGGGGAAGGAGGTGGTAAAAGCAGCTAAATCTCCCCTACTCCAAGGGACATGTACATAATTCCCATTAGCGACTTCACGCAAAGGGTATGCTTCTATTCCCTGCAGCCTTCCTGGTGTCGTACCAAGCGTGCTTCTCCTGACGGTCCCTTTCTTGGACCACCTCTCTTCCCACTTATCTAGTGCCCTCCATGTCCTTATTCCCGTGATCAGTTCCCTTATGTGCGTTTTCAGCCCAATCGTTCTCCTCTCATCTAGGTCTCGATCTGTATAATGTAGCCTGTGGTTACCCTGTAATGCTTTGGTTCTTGACAGGTCCACCATATATTTGCCTGCTAGTTCGACTAACTTCTCATGGATTGCTCTCGCTTTCCGAGTGATGTCCTTTGCCATATACAGTATTTCATCCTGCTCATACATTTCCATTCTTTCTAAAGGCAGGGTACCATCTATCATGTCATCCAGGTCTGACCTTAAGCTGGCGACATCGAGTCTCTTAGCTTTTATCTCAGCTCGCAATATGTCTTTCGAAGGGGGCTCACTGGTCTCCCTACCATCCCAACTCCGAGCTCTACGTTTGGGCTCGGGAGAGTTAATGAGTGCTCTCCCTTGCTCCCATCTCTCCAGGTCCCATGCTCGGCCATCCGGTCTTGGAAGGTGATGGAACACGGGCCTGTTACCCCCACTCTTGCTCTGCCCACTCTCTCCTGCTTCTCTCCTTTCGCCGTACGCCTCTCTGTTATTTTCCCTCTGGTCGCTACTCTCCCTTTGCCTAGTATCGCTCAGTATCCGATACGATCCTTCCTGGTTCCCCATATTCCCTGGGCTGCGCTCATTTCCGTCATCACAGGGACTATGGTGCGACCTCTCACAACTCCCATTCTGTTCTCTGGTGCCGGGCACACAGTGTGGACACTTAAAGCTGTTTCTGTACTCTTGCGCTCTCCTCTCCCCTTCACTGAGTATTGGGCACGCCACCCCTCCACTCCCGGGGCCCCCGTTTTCCAGGTCTGTTCTATCCCCACTCCGGGCCCAATGGGTGACTCCCCTACTATCTCTCTCTCTACAGTCCCACTCCGGGCTGCTCTCCCCAGCCCCGCAGTGAGTCCGAGCTCTGCTGTCCTGACTTTCCCTTTCAGCTTCTGCAGCTATGATGCTCTTGTGAGCCTCCACTGCCTCATCCCACTTCTTCATGTACTCATTTAGCTCTTGAAAGGATTTTCGTCCAGATCCCCTCAGATCCACTGGCCATCTAGGGCCCCCAGGGTCCCCTCCTGGATCCCCTGCTGTGTGCATCGGGGTGCTCCACTCTCTGGGTATCGGCATCTGACTTGGGGAATTAATCGTATCGTTCCTCCTTGCCGTCCCTGCTCTTTCTCTGTCCTTCCGTACCCGTTCTTCCCCTCTTGCTCTCTCTTGGTCATATATCGATATTATAGGACCTATGGTAACAGGTACCTGTAGTGCATCTGGTAATGCGTAGGATGTGGCGCACTCCGTTTCCGGCGCTCTTTGTACCACAAACCTCCCGACTACCTGTTGCACCTGACTAGGCTGGGACAGCTCTTTCTTTGCCTCGGGATCCCACTCTGAACTGGGAAGCGGTCTATGCTCTCCTGCATTGCCCCCCTTTTCTCCTTCACTATGCTCGACCTCTCCCCCTGCTCTATTATACGGGGGTGGCCTGTCTGTCAATAATCTGTTTATCAGGCTGTCCTCTGTTTCGCTCTCATCATCTTCTTCTAGGGGGCTTTTATTTCCAGGCACCTCTAACACTGGGTACAGTTTATTTACTTCCATGTTATGCACTCTCCATCTTTTAGCATCCGCATCCCACCTGGCATCCTGCACTGCCCTTACCGATCGTTTCACCCTTTCTTGTCGTCTGTTCATATTTTTTTCATGCGCTGCCCTAATCCAGGCATCAAGGGCTTCAAACTGGGTCGGTCTAGGCAAGGGTCTCATTGAGGTCATGACTGATTTTAATCGATGTAACACCTCTAATCTGAACGTCCCGTACTTCGGGAACGTCAGTTCCTCATTTCCTTCCGTAATCTTACTCCACTCTGATATCCAAAGGATCGTATGCAGCCCAACATTCACTGCCATGTAACGAGCCGGCGTACCCTCCGGCGGGGCTTCTTCCCCTTCATCCGATCCCCGCTTCTCTTTTTTAAACGCCGCTCTCAGCCATTTAAAACACTTCATAATTATGCGCACAATATCCAGCCTCGCTACTCTGTTTACTTCCTGATGACAATCCACCAATCCTGTCGCGGCTTTGCTAACTTGGCCTATCGCAGCGCGGTCTTTCTCCGGTCGGCCAATCACAGAGCGACACTTTCTGACGTCTTTGCTAGCTGGCCTATCACAGCGCGGTCTTTCTCCGGTCAGCCAATCACTGCGCGACACTTCCTGACGTCACTTTTCTCCGCTTCGCAGCAGCACCCCTCCTTTCTCAACTCGTCTCCCGGTCATGCATGCGTCCCATTCATACCCCGAAAAATGACTACTTCCGACCAAGCGGTCACTTCCCTCGACTGTACGTCCACAGTCTATATGTAATTGTCAACACAACTGACGAAATGTCTATCGTCTCTCTGATAGGTTGCTTACACACACAGTAACCTCCGACCAGCGTCCGTTACTCACGCACTCACTCTTACGTTCCCCCTATCTCGGTCTTTCGGGTGATCAATGGTACCTCATGACCCCCTTCACACTATTTGACAATTACTCTGGGTGTCCGATACACCCGAACCACTTAAGCTCTCCTTGAACTTAAGATTTCCACCGGTTGCGCGCGCTCACAACCTGTTCCACAGTCACTCTACAGACATTCAACTCCGCCAGACATTACAACATAGATACAATACAAAAACACCGCAATCTAACACGCATGACCCTTTATACTCACTCTCGACCGATACTGCTGCTTTTTCTGTCTCACGTCATCCGGATGTTCTTCGGCGGGCGGTTCTTCCGATCATCGATCTCTAGGGGCCTTGGGGTAAGCTAACCTGGCCTAGGTCACCGTCCTCAAGAAGGCAACCATCCTCTATAGCTACCAACTGGAAGGGCGAGATTTTGATCGATACCTTATCACTATTGATCTAAACCCCGATCTGGTCGACTGAACCTTTGTTGCCTGTCATTGAAGGAAGAAAGTGCCTCTTTTACCAAGTTAGTTCACCCAATAAAGGACCCCGCTCCAAAAGATCACAAACAACTTCTAGCTTTCAAAAGTTTATTGTAAAGATATGATAAGCTGCAAATACAGGCATCTCAGAATGAGATTCACGAGATACACAGGTCCAACTACATACATGTGCTCTCTGAAAGCCCTCAGACGAGCAACGGAAATTACCAGCACAAGTTCTAAGAATAATAAAGCTATCAGCATTGACGCATATCTCTCCTTCATTTAAGTTGGAGGAAAACACACAGGTTAGGCTGTCCCTACCCTGCTCTAGATGGTATCCCTACTTAACCAAGTCTCAACCTAACAAAGGTGTCAGCAGTGAATGACCCCCAAGGGAAGTCACTCACTCTTAGTCTCTTGGTGAAAACCTATAGTTCTCCAGTCATGACCCCTCTCTGCCTACCCATCCGCTCTCTAAAGGGTCCTCAGGCATCTGCTCTAACTCCACCCAGGGGTGCTGTCCCTAATACAAAACAGTCAACAACATTTGAGACGCCCCTCATGAGACGCCCCTCACGTGGTGTAGCTTCTGGCTTTTTCCATGCTGCTTTGTATTGGGCCTCATACGTTGGAGTTGACCTTGCTTCTCAGACTCTTCTCCGGCCCGCTGATACCCCTTAAAACATTCCGGAACCCTCCTCCATGTCTGGGCCGTCTACTGAACAGACCTCTATTCATATTATTTATAATCGGATCCTCCCTTTCTCTTGCAGACAGACATCTGCAGCCAAGAACCCAACTCTCATAGACTTCCAAAAAGGTTCGCAACATTTCTCGGCCCAGACATGTACGTGTAAATCAATGTTAAAACATTTCAGGCCTACAACATTTCCCATAATGATTATAGCATTCAACTTCTTCATTAATTAAAGCATGTTAATACTCTTATTCTATTATTCAGTAAACACATCTATAAATCATGGCCCATTAATGCAATGACCAAAACATTATTTCAATCTATGTCGTGAAAAAAGAAACACCTTCTAGCTCTGGCCCTGAGGCCTACCACATTCTGCGTTTAACCACATGCCATCTTACATTTTAACAGCTACACGACATGGATTCAGGAATAATCACATCTAATAAAATCATATAGTGTCAAACATTTCTGTATTAGTTCCACTTCTACTTAAATCTCTACATTAGCTATACATTCAGAATATAATTGCAGATACTACTAGCACTCATGGCATTTCTCCTCATGATTTGTGCTTACTACAGGTAAGTGTGATGCACTCATACATTTAGGTCAGTTTGCGCTCTCTCAAGTGACTAATGCATTTTAGTGCAGTGATACAGCTTCCAGCACTAAAATACCTTAGTCTGACACCTGAGGTATGGTACTTGGCAAGGCTGTCTTACCCCTGCTTCAGTAGGAACAATCCAGCCTGAACTACCAAGCCAGGTCCCCCCTCAATCGGAACACAAGCAACCCAGGACCGGTTTTGCCCTAGTTATGGGCTCATCAGCCAGGTACAGCTTAGTTACAGTGACACAGTGTGGAGTGTGGACTGTTCCTATTGGAGCAGGGTCAATATTGATTTGCATTCAGCTGGGTCAATCTGAGGTGGCATGGTATGCAGAATAACGATGGATTGGGATGTGGCCCTAGTGATGATCGGTGGCTCAATCAATCAATCAACCAGGGGATTGTAAGCGAGCTACTCATCCGTGAGGGTCTCAAGGTGCTGGAGGGGTGGGGGTCCAGCAGAACCAAAGAGCCAGATCTTGAGGGTTTTCCTGAAGGTGCTTAGTTAGGGGGCGCGTCTGATGTCTGCCGGGGGCTCGTTCCAGGTCTTGGATGCAATGTGAGAGAAGGATCCTCCGCCTGCCCTGGCTCTGTAGATGCACGGGGTTTCAGCTAGTGCGAGGTTGGAGGATCGGAGGTTTCTTTTGGGTATGTGGAAGTTGATTCTGTCGTTGAGGTATTTGGGTCCGGTGTTGTGTAGGCATTTGTAGGCGTGGGTGAGGATTTTGAAGGCGACTCTTATCTCCATGGGGTGTTCTGTATCGTCTGGAGTTTGAGGAGTAGGGATTTGTTTAGGCCAGTGTAGAGTGCATTTCCATAGTCCAGTCTGCTGGTGATGAGTGGGTGGGTGACCGTCTTTCTTGACTCGGGGCGATCCATTTGAATGTCTTGCGGAGGATGTGGAGGGTGTTGAAGCAGCTGGAGGTGAAGGTGTTGACCTGTCGGTTTATGATGAGGGCTGAGTCAAGTACTATGCTGAGGTTTCTGGCGTGGTCCTAGGGGGTTGTTAGGCTTCAGAGGGTGGTTGGCCACCAGCTGTTGTCGCATGCTGAGGGGTTGGTTCAGAGGCCGAGGATTTTTGTCTTTTCGGCGTTGAGTTTTAGGCAGCTGTTGGTCATTCAGACCACAACATCCTGCGTTCTTTTCTGGAAGTTGAATTTGTCAGTGGTGGGATCTTTGGTGAGGGAGAGTATGAGCTAGGTGTTGTTGGCGTAGGATATGATGTTGAGCCCGTGTTGTCGGACGATGTCGGCAAGGGGGGTCATGCAGATGTTGGAGAGGGTGGGGCTCAGTAATGCGCCCTGTGGGACTCCGCAGGTGATTTCCGTGGGATCAGAGAGGAAGGGTGGCAGTCTAATTCTTTGGCTTCTTCGGTGAGGAACGATTGGATCCAGTCTAGGGCTGTTCCTTATATGCAGGCGTTGTGTAGTCTGGTGACGAGTGTGCGGTGGGAGGCGGTGTCGATGGCTGCTGATAGGTCAAGTAGGATAAGGGCTGCAGAGTGGCCTTGGTCCAGGAGGGTGCGGATGTTGTCTGTAGCAGCAAGTAGGGCGGTCTTGGTGCTGTGGTTGCTTCGGAATCCGGATTGGGATGGGTCGAGGATGGCGTTGTCTTCGATGAAACGTATCAGTTCTCTGTTGACTGTTTTCTCTGGCACTTTGGCCACAAATGGTAGGAGCGAGATGTGCCGGTAGTTCTTGAGGTCAGTGGGGTCAGCTGTGGGCTTCTTGAGCAGGGGCCTGGCTTCCGTGCATTTCTAGTTGTCTGGGAAGGGGCCCGTTTCGAAAGTGGCGTTGGGGGTGCGTTGTAGTTTGGGTACGATGGTAGTGGTGGCTCTGTGGTAGATGTGTGGAGGGCAGGTGTTGGTGGGTGCCCCTGAGTGGATGCCTTCCATGATCAAGGTGGTGTCTTCGGTCGTGATTGGTGTCCAGGAGGAGATGGTGGGCTGGCTGGTGTGTCTGGGAGGGCGTGCGCGCTGTGGCGTCCAATGGATGGTCAACGAAGTTGTCGTAGAGGTTTTTGATCTTGAGGTGGAAGTAGGTTCTGAGCTTGACTCAGAGGTCTTGGGATGGGGTGATGTCCATGGCTTTGCTGCGGGGGTTGGTGAAGTCCTGCATGACACTGAAGAGTTCCTTGGAGTTGGCAGGGATTTATAGTGGATGAAGGTCCTTTTGGTGGTTCTGATTTGGTTGTGGTAGTCCGTCATGGCACTCTTGTAAGTGGCGTGGTTTTTGCGTGTCTTGGTGTTTCTCCAGTTCTTCTCCAGGCGTCTGCAGGTGCGTCTGGCTTCTTGGAGATAGGTGGTGAACCAGGCGTCTTTCCTGGGTCGGTGTTTGTCAGTGTTGTGTAGCGGGGTGAGATCGTCTGCGACGTTGGAGATCCAGGTATGGAGTTCCCTGGCTGCGATGTTGGTGTCGGATGCCAAGGTCTGGTTATCTTGGGTGAGGGCGGAGTTCAGTTGCTCGTCTGTGCCCTTGCTCCAGTTCCTTCGTGGTGGGCTTGGGGGTGGTTTTGGTGTCTTTGGTTTGTCGACGATGAAGTGTACTCAGTAGTGGTCGGTGCATGGGGGTTACATTGGTTGGCTGAAGTGAACACTGCTGCCTGCTGTGAAGATGGGGTCGAGGTTGTGCCCTGCTCTGTGGGTCGGAGTGGTGATGAGTTGTTTGAGTCCAAAGTTGGCGAGGTTGTCACAAACAGTGGTGGAGTTGGGGGTCACTGTGGTTGTTGAGTTGGAAGTTGAGGTCTCCGATAAGTATGTAGTTCTTTGAGGCAATGGCGCGGGTAAGATGAGGTCGGTTATGGTGGCGGTGAATTCGGCCCAGGGACAAGGGCTCTGTAGATGAGGGTTCCATGGAGTGTGGAGTTGGGGGTGGTCTGGATCTGGAAGTGCAGGTGTTGGGCGGAGGGGAAGGTTTCACTGGAGGTGGTGAGGCAGAGGGTGTTCTTGTGGGCAATGGCGAGGCCTCCTCCTGGGTGGTTGTGTCAGACCTTCCTCTGGATCTTGTATCCGTCCGGGATGGTGGTGTTAATATTGGGGGCAGAGGAGGTGTTGGTCCAGGTCTCCGTGAAGAAGGCAATGTCGAGTAGGTTCCAGATCTTTATGGCTTGTTTGTGCATGGAGCGCACGTTGAGGAGGATGCATCTTAGGGTGTCGTCGGTGTTAGTGTAGGTGGTGCTGAGGCCGCGGTGGTGGTGAAGGTCTGGCAGCAGAGGAGGCAGGAGAACTGGCCGTCGGTTGTGTTCGGCGTGGCCTGCTGGCAGGCGCTGGCTCTTTCCTGGTTGAGTGCGTCTAGGGCGGCTGTGTTGTAGGGGTGGGTGGGACGATTTGCAGACACTGGTTGCGGTCGTGGTCGGGTCGCGGATGGGTGCAGACGGGCTTGCCTTTGGCGTGCCTTTAGTGCACCAGCTGCGCTCTCGCTGCGTGACCGCACAGCGGCAGCCATTAAGTAGTGAAGTTGGAGGAACGAGAGGCTTGGAAGCTTGGAGCAGGGGCTATCCGGGGGAGGGGCTGCAGGGCCAAATAGAGGTGGGAATTAGGTAAACAAGATTACCTACACATTAACCAGGCACAAAACGAAACAGTGGTGGGGATAAAAACAAAATATACACAGTAAGCAGTATTGGCACAGCACTTACAAGTGAAGCAAAAGGGACAGGCACCATTCATGGGCAGCAGCCTCGAACCTCCGAGGAGGAGGTCGGGGTCTGAGAGCAGGGAATGGCACAGGGAGCTGTTGGGAAAGAGTGGACCTAGACTGGGGTCAGAGGTGTTACTCTCGCTCCCCGGAGCGGCTGCCATTAAGAAGGGGAGGGGGAAGGAACGAGAGGCTGGGAGGCGGGAGGGGGGAGGGGCAGGAGTGGCAGCAGCGGCAGAGTGGAGGCACAGAATCAAACAGAGATAGGAATCAGGTAAGCAAGATTACCTACACAAAAACTAGGCACAAAACGAAACAGTGGTGGGGATAAAAACAAAATATACACAGTAACCAGTGGTGGCAAAGCACTTACAGGTGAAGGGAGAGGGGCAGGCAGCAGGGGCGGGCAGCAGCCTTGAACCTCCCAGGAGGAGGTTGGGGACTGAGAGAAGGAGCAGGAGACGGCACAGCGGAGCTGTGGGAGAGTGTGGACCTGGACCAGGGTCAGAGGTCTTACGCCTGGCTGAAATTAATTCAAGCATTCCATCCATCACTGTTTTCTATATGTATTGTTTGCAAATGTCAGCCATCTTTAATTATTTTCTTTTTCTTTAAGTAAATTAATCACAAGATGGCTGCCGTGTAACTGCATGTAAATGTGTCACCCATATTTGAATGAGATTTCAATAACCATTTACGCATACATGTTGATAATGTACAATTCCAGGGTGGTGGATGGTCATCTCACAACACTAAATGGGGGAAACATTTAGTGGCCCTGTATCAGTGTGCAGCTGCTGAGTCCTTAGAAAAAATTGAGAAGAGAAAAACCAATAAAAAAAGCGGTAAGGCAGGAGGCGGTGGAGGAAAATGATGGTAATGAGTGTAGTGCCCAAACATAAATAGGCCTACACCCATGTACAGCGTTGGACTCTTGTAGAAATAAAAGAAGGAATAAAACCAGACCGAGGGCAGTGGGCTGCAAACTACACAGAAGCTTGCACCCAGCAACCATCCGCAGCTGCCAGTCCCTTGGACAAGCAAATTACAAAATGAGAAAGTAATGCAGTAGGGAGTGGTGGTGGGCGTGGGAGCAATGACCTAGCAATGCGAGATTGTGAGCAGAGGAGAGAGATGAAAATGATGCAACCCCATAGAGTGCTTTAACAATAGTCCCCTCACATCAACAGTAGAAGGATACAAATCTTCAAAACAGAATTGATGTAAAACAGCTATACTCCAGAGGTGCAACAAGCCTCATTTAGAAATTGGCAGACCTTGTGTATTCCATCGACGGAGCTCCTCTTGGTTCCATTGATGTAATACTTCCTCTGATGACTCAACAGCCTAGGGGCAGTTTGAGAACGGACATTATACCGCCTGCTCTACATATTGTCTTGACACCTTTTGCTTTAGTGCGCTCTATAAATACTAATCTATCCTATCCTATCATATTCTATACTATCCTTCTCTTTTCCTGTCCATCACGGCCAGGAAAAAACTGGCAGTGAGTGAGAGGAAAAAAACTATAATGCTCCCCTCGTACTGGGAGAAAACTTCCAAGGTGTGTGGGTCATTAGTATTTTTGTGTTTCAAAAAGTCCCACTTTAGGTGTTTGTTTAAAAAAAAGTTAAAAGTTTGGTGGAGGACATCAAAACCGACAGCTGACGTTCACGTACTTTTAGCACATAGAAAGGAACCCCCTAATGGCAGTTCCCTTCAATGTACAGAGAGAACCATTGGGCTGAGAGTCATCTCTACATCTGGCGGGCTGTAGTTCATCAGCTGTAAGGGAAGGACCTCTGCTTCCCCGATGGACTGTACTCTGTCTGCCAAACTCTAAATCAGGCCCTAAGTCTATGGGCACACCTCACCCTTCGACTGACCCAAGACACACACCAAAACTATAAACAGCCTAAATGTTTAAAAATAAACTCAGTCGAAAATGCACCCCAAAATATTGAAGAAAGACCTTAGGACAAACCCACTTTTCCACTCTATACTCTTCAAAAATATAACTCCAACAATAACAAATGCTTATTAATTTGAAATAAATAATTTGGATGTTGCCATCTAAGCATTCCTACCAGTTGTACGAAAAACATAATAATGTTGCGCTGTGACATCACTACATAAGTACACATACAGTAAAACAGCAATTTCCTTCTCCATTCCACTATTAGCAGGCCCTGGTGTCGGCCACAAAACTTCGTAGTCAAAGATGAAACAATAAAAAACAAACATGTAAAAGAAAAAGAGTAAATTGGTGCCTGTCTCTGCTTTTGCATCCTCTTTCATTAGTAAGCTTTCATAATTTTCCCAAAAGAGGGTGGGATGGGGGCGCGGCTAGCAGCCGAGGATGGCGGCAGCATAAGGGACAGGCTCCGCAGTTGAGGCGGCCTCTCCGACTATCCGGCCCATAATCCGACACTTTTATCAAACCCCAAGGAGGGAACCAGAGCCCAGGACCGGGCGGCGTGAGTGGCGGAAAGCGGCGTCCGAATCCGACGACTGGAGACCGAGCTCTGTCTGAGCTGCGGATTGGCCTACCCTGGCCGTTTGAGCCGGGACCTTGCCTGAGCGACTGACCCAGCAGGAAGTGAGGCCGCTCGGGGAACCTGCACCGGAAGTGTCCGCATATCGTCCACAGCCCCGTCTGACTACACTGCCTGCCACCGGGGAGGGGGTGGCGGCGGCTGCCCATCTTGGCCGCTGCCTCCGGACCTGTGTACTGCCCGACTGGAGAGCTGAGGACTGTGAAGGTCGGCCGCCATTATCCTGGTCGGCGGAGGTCGGTGCACGCTGCCCGACCGCAAAGAGGTATTTCCCCGCAGTGTGTGACTGACGGCGAGAGCAGACTGGACGGTGTACACTGCCGTTGGCGCCCGGGGTCCGTCTACGCTGCGGGCGGGTGAGGGTCTCGCCACACACAGCACCCTGCCTCAGGCACTCCTCGATCCCCGTGGCAGCCTACACATCGCCGGCCACGCACCGGAGGATCTAACAGCACGATACGGGTAGTGTGGGGGGGCGAGGAGCGGTTCCCCCCCCGTATAGCCAGTCAAGCTACAGCTGGCCACTGCAGCTCCCCCGCGGAGACACAAGAGAATCACCAGCACCGCAACACACCCGTGCACCCCACCCGGGAGATAGACACTGCGAGCACAAACCCGCCCTGAGAGACACGGGACTGAGGGACGAGTCTGGGCCCAACTGGTGGGTCGCACCGCACCGCACCCTGCGGACCACCACTGGTGTGGGGGGGCGGGGCAGTCATACAGAACCTGGCGGCGCTCGGTTCGCTAGCACCCATGGACAGCAAAGTGGCTGCCTAGTCACTCGGGCAAGTGGGCGAAGACACTAACGTACTGCAACCGCTGCGGGTGAGGTGCACAGACCAAAGTGGATCGGAAAGGCCGGGAAACCGCAAAGAACACAGCCATGGCGGGAAAAGGACCGAAGAGTGGCACTACGCAGGCCCGCTTAGAACGCTATGCATACGATAAGCCAGCCACCTCCCCCGCAACGGGGAAAGAGACGGGGAGCAAATCCGCAGATGCCCCGGGGGGAAAGAAGGCGACACTTGACGACGTAATGCAGGCGTTGGCTCAGCTACAGACTACGGTGGGCTCAATCTCAACGGATGTCACGCTGCTCAGAGCTGACCTCCACAAAATGTCGGAGAAAGTCAACGCCATGGAAGTGGTCATGAAATCCCTTGTTGAGGATATCTCTGAACTCCAACAGGAGATGGCAAAGTTGGCGACGGACAACAGGATACTACGCGAGAAGCTCGATGATCAGGAGGGGCGCTCCAGGCGAAACAACATCCGCATAATTGGTGTGCCGGAGTCGGAAGGCACGAGAGCCATGGACTTATATGTAGAAAGCTTGATCACCACTGAACTTAAACCGAAAGGACTGTCCACCTTCTTTTGCGTAGAGAGGGCGCACCGCGTGCCCGGTGGTCAACCGAAACCAGGGGCGCCCCCACGGCCTATAGTTGCCAGACTGTTCAACTTCCGGGACCGGGATGCCATCCTACAGGCGGCACGGGCATCCCCCCCCGTCCGACTTCAGAACTCCACTGTAGCTTTCTTCCCTGATTATACGGCGGATGTCGCTCGCAGGCGAAGAACCTTCTTCGAGGTGAAGAAAGAACTCAGGGCACGAGAGATCCCATATTTCATGCTCTTCCCGGCCAGGCTACGGGTGGTAGCCGACAATAAAACATGGTTCTTTGATACCCCAGAATCCGTGCAAGACTGGCTGGAGGGATGGAGGCCTGGCACTCACCCTCGGCGGACCAACCGGCATCCGAAGGGCCGTAATGCCGGACGTCTTCCGGAATCCCAGACATCGGGGGGGGGCGGACAGCGGCTTGCCCATGAGAGACGAAGCTGGGGTCGAGGACAACGAAGATTGATGGTCTTCAGGTTTTTGCGATTTGATAGACTTACTGTGCCGCAGGCACACTGCCCGCCATTGGACACTGGGTGATGGACCTCCGGGGAAGAGACTGAGGGACCGCTGACTGCGGAGAGTCCCTCACCCCGACGCGCAAGTACACTGTTTTGGGGTTGGGGCAAGCACTCTGCTCAGTTGGGGGGGCGGGCAGTTTTGGGTCCGCGTAGCAGGGGGGCCGGGAGGGGGTTGTGTAAGGGAGGGGGGATGGTTATTGTTGGGGACCAGTTGGTCCTACCAGTTGAAGTTTTGACACATGCACATGCTGATTGGTGTGACACTGCCTCTGCACACTATCACACGAAACGAGGGGGACCACAAGAAACTAGGCATGCTGACGCCACACCTGCTTCGTGCCAGCCCACACGCACTGCTTCACGCATGGGGAGACGGACTCGCTGCTTGACGAGATCCTTCTATAAGTCGCGGGATGAGCTGCATCCTGCGGACTTCCTCAGACCTCGTTACCAGCGATTGCCATGGCTAGGGTAAATAGTCTCACCCCACCAGCCCCCTTACAAATTATGTCCTGGAACGTTAGGGGTTTGGGTGATAAGATCAAAAGAGGCCTAGTGTTACAGGGAATTAAGAGGCAGGGACCCGCCCTGATTCTTTTACAAGAAACACACCTGATGGGGGCGGCCACAGGGGCATTGGATAGGCGAGGATACCGCATGATCGCACACGCAGAATTCACCTTGGGGTCACGCGGAACAGGTATATTGCTGCGGAAATCCTCCCAGTTCATAGTGATATCCACAAAGATAGACGACCAGGGCCGCTTCGCAGCGGTACATGGCCAGTGGGAAGGCAGGCAGCTGAATGTGGTTTCTGTGTACATTCCGCCTGCACTACAGGCAGTGGCATTGCCAGACCTTGGCAAGTTCCTCTTAGACCTCCCTGAAGGAGAACTTCTCATAGGTGGGGACTTTAACATGACTCTACACAACACCCTCGATCGGTTCCCAGCACGTACACACGCAGACGGCCCTAGCAAACTCCAGACTTTTCTAGAAGCGCAGGGATTGGTGGATGTGTGGCGTCTGCTACACCCGGAACAGCAGCAATACACTTATTACTCAGCGACACACAATAGCCTCTCAAGGATAGATTACTTTCTCACACTAGGGAACGGCCTCCTCAACATTGACGAGGCGAAGATACAACCGAGGGGGATTTCGGATCACTCACCAATCACTTTGACCATGTCTAGTATGGGCACCAAACGTGCGAGGGTCTTTCCGATATTTCCGGGGTATCTCACAATTCCAACAATTAGTAAGGACCTGAGGAAAGCAACCCGACTCTATTTTGTGGAAAATCAGTCCTCGGTTGACTCCCCTTCAGTATTATGGGAAGCGTATAAAACAGTGTTTAGGGGGCAGGCCATAGCGGCGATAGCACACCACAAGAGAACGCAAGGGAGGGAGGCTCTGGAGCTGGAATTGGATCTCGAAAGGGCCAACGCCGCCCATGCGACTGACCCCTCAGATGACACACTGCACTCCCTACAGATGCACCAACGCCGTCTCAATGACCACCTGAGGCGTGTGACCATGGCAGACATCGCCGCTACTAAACATAGAGTCTATGACATTGGGGATAAGGCCAGCAAACTCCTAGCATGGCTGGACAGGAAACAGGGGCGAGGCAGGGATATATTGCAAATCACTGACACTCATGGAACAGTACATACACGGCCAGAAGAAATTGTAGATGCATTGGCAGATCACTTTAGTGAGGTATACACCCCGACGGCAGAAGTGACGGAGGAGGAAGCCCGGGCCGCCCTCGGCCACGTGCCTCTGCCGACGCTGACTGGGGAGGCGGCGAGGGACCTCGATGCCCCCTTGTCAACTGACGAAATTCAATTGGCGATCAGTTCCCTCCATTCGGGTAAGGCTCTGGGCCCTAATGGGGTGCCCATTGAATGGTTTAAAACTATGTCAGAGTCCCTGAGCGAACCCCTATGCCAAATGTACGAGAAAAGTAGAGAGAAAGGTACGCTGCCCCCGGACCAACGGATGGCGACTATAGTGGCCATCCCGAAGCCGGGTAAACCGCCTAACGACTGTAAATCATATAGGCCTATCTCGCTCCTGAACCCGGAAGCCAAAATCATAGCGAAAGTGCTGGCAACCAGACTCATGCCACACTTAGGACATCTGATCCACCCAGACCAGTCCGGCTTTATGCCACATAGAAGCACGGCCCTGAACCTTCGTAGGGTACACGGGGTATTGGCGAGGGCCCCACTGTTGACGGAACCAGCAGCAATATTATCGTTGGATGCCAAAATGGCATTTGACATGGTGGAGTGGAGCTACCTCTTTGCAGTACTCGATTGCATGGGGTTCGGGTCCACCTTTATCTCGTGGATCAGGCTACTATACAAAGACCCAATGGCCAGAGTAGTAGCGAATGGCCATACGTCGCGCGACATATGTCTGGGTCGGGGAACTCGACAGGGGTGCCCACTCTCACCCCTTCTCTTTGCACTGGCCCTGGAGCCACTGGCAGTCACTATTCGAAGTACGCAGCTTCTGAAGGGGATCAGCTGGGACCAACACTGGGAGGACAGAGTGTCCTTATACGCGGACGATATGTTGATCTACCTCACAGACCTGGAACATAGTCTCCCGAACCTCCTGGCACTATGCAACTCGCACGGACGAGTATCCGGCTATACTATTAACTGGTCTAAGTCGATACTCTACGAGCTCAAAGGGCCGATTCCCCCCCTTCCGGAATCTTGCCCTCTGGAGGTTGCTCATACTTCCTTTAAATACCTAGGAATACATATCACCCGAGATGCCACAGAGTTTACCACACTCAATCTGCAACCCCCGCTGACTCGGCTGCGTAATGACGTGCAGCACTGGAAGGAACTCCCATTAACGTTGCTGAGCAGAGCGGCGTTATTTAAAATGATGGCGCTACCGCGCTTTCTATATGTCCTTGAAAACGCCCCAACATTGGTTCCCGCCAGCTACTTCCAAAAGGTGACAGCACTGATATCGAGTCTGCTCTGGGGCAATCGACCAGCCCGAATAGCCCACACAAAACTTAACAGGAGCTGGTATGATGGTGGGATTGCACTGCCCAATATACAATTGTACTACTGGGCGGCACAACTTAAGATCCTCAACCAGTGGGCCAACGCCCCACAGACCGACCCAGCTTTTACGTCAGACAGGGCCCAACTGGGCATCAACAGTTTACTGGCGCATCTGTATCACCGGGGCGCGGCGGCGAAACTCGTAGGACCCGCCAAACATACTGTGCAGATATGGTACAGGGCGCAGGCGAGATTACGCTGGGAAGGGACCATCACGAAACTCACACCACTGTGGGACACCAAGGCATTGGGACACCTGCGGCGCACTAAGGGTTTCACCCAGTGGGACAATATTGGGATATCAACAGTGGGGGACATGTGGACCAGAGAAGGCGTGATCTCGTTCGCGTCCCTCCAGGAACAGTATGACTTAAGGGACACTGAGCTGTATAGGTATATTCAAATTAGGCACGCCCTCCAAGCGGCGATACCACCAGACACGACACCTCCAGCATCCTCCCCGCTGGAAGATCGCCTCCTCACAGACTTCATGCAGGAAGGCGCCACCTCATTGACATACCGTAAATTGCTAAATAACTTACCTGACCCGCTGGGGAAACTGAAAGACAAGTGGATAGAAGACGTCGGAGATTTCGATGACTCCGACTGGAACAATGCCATTGCATCCCCGCGCGAGGCTGGCATATCGGCCAAGTTCCGCCTGGTGCAATTAAAAATCCTGCACAGAATATACTATACGAGACCTACTTTACACAAATTACACAGGGCAGACCATCCCTATTGTCTCAGGGGCTGCGGAGAGGAGGGCACTTTCATACACACATTCTGGGGCTGCGCGCGCATTGTTGGTTATTGGCAGCGGGTGGTCCGTACTATCGCTCAAGCACTCAACACCACACTGACACTAGACCCACGAGTATGCCTGTTGAACGTGTGGGGACATACGGATCTGACATTTTATGGGAGGGTTTGGACCACGGTAGGCCTCATGACAGCCAAACGAGACATTGCGCAGAAATGGGGGGCCGCAGACCTCCCCACCTTGGCACAATGGAGCAGAAACATGGATATGCTCATGTTGACGGAGAGTGCAGTCTACAAACTAAGGGCTAATCCGCGTAAATGGAATGGGGTTTGGCAACCATGGAACGCATACAGAGGGGAAATTTGTGAGCCACTGCCGGAGGAAGATCTTGATAGCTCCGGAGATGAAGAGGACATTGCGTAATGGCCAGGGGCTGCAGAGGGAGACACAAGCGTGGGGGGTGGGATTAGCTCAAAGTCACGAGGCTTAGTGGTGAAGGGTTCAACGGACAGGATGTAACTTGGTGCGGATTGCGGAAGTGATCACCTGCAGGGCAGCGTCGACACCAGATAGCAAAGCATATGTAAGTCATAGACATACTGTGACATGTGCGGGTTTTCTTAGTTCTATATAAAACACAAAATGCAAGTTGAATGTATATCTGTATAAACTCCATTTCTTCTAACTGAACAGCATACAGGACCATCAATGCCTCACAGATCGGGGAAGGCTTCCATTTAGGAAATTGGATCATCCGTATGACGCATTGTATGCCGGCCCCAGGGTTGTAGGCGCACCTATATACTGTTGTTGAAGATATCTATATGACCTTGCAATAAAAAAAAAAATAAAAAAAAAAAAGAGGGTGGGATGCTGTGAATATGCAATACTTCGATTACTACAACCATTCACAGGGTACGCAAGAAAAAGAAGGTTGGTTTGGTCTATTCAATAAATACAGTGCCTGCACCTCTCTATAATCTATCTGAACTTTGGGTAAAAGTGGTTTAAACAGTTTCTGTATGACCTGCAATAACTATGCAATACATTATCACCGCTTTTATCGGCAGGAAACTGCCGCTAAAGCAGCGATAATGGGCTTGACAATATGCCCTTGTGAATTCTCATAGAAGCTCAGGTTAACACCAGAACCTGGGCTTCTATGGGTATTCACAAGGGCATATTATCAAGCCCATTATCGCCGCTTTAGCAGCAGTTTCCTGCCGATGAAAGCGGCGATAATGTATCGCCCTTGCTTGATAATATGGCCCTATAGTTTGCAAATAGGGGTTTTAGAGTAAATATCCACCAGGTTTTGAATTGCTGAAATTCTGGGTGTGTTTTAGAAAAGGGAGTTAACATATTATTCTACAAAAACAAAGTTAACAGAATGTCTTAAAACTGCGACACTGCTGATGCTTGTTGATAAATAAGGTCGAACATTTTTCTCAGGAGTCCTCCGCAGGTTTTGCTGAATTATGTGGTTGCTACGTATCAAGGCTGCCTATTCTTGATTCCACCTCCTACCTCTTTCTTCCACTACCCTGCACTTCCTGTCTACTTATCTCACTGTCGCAGATTCTTTTTCGTCACGGCTTCCACTGTTTTCCTACCTTAAACATTTTCCATCTTTCTCGCTTTTCTGACTTTCTCACTTTTCCTCTGAGTCATTGTATGATGATGAAAAATAAGTCCCGGTCCTCGTAATCAGCACCGGTGACCACAACCCTTAACTGGTGGCACGAATGAAACACTGGTTACCACACTCCTCTGTCAGGCCCTATCTGTGGTGCATGTATGCATGTGGTATTTGTATAGCAGAAACCTAGCCAAAAAGGGGCCTGCTCTACAGGGTCAGAGGCAAGCTTTGCATGCATTGAAGAAAAGGTGCTTTCATAAGACATACGTTTTTGGAATGTATTGGCATTTGGTCAGCCTGAGGACAAATATTCATGCTTTTTTTATTTTGCTATAAATATGGTGCAGTCTTACTGTGATGTATCGGGTTACTGCATACACTTAACAACATATGCATCATGCCATGAACAAAGCCTTCACTTTTCATTATGTATCACATGGATCACTGAAAGAATATCGACGGACAGAATATCGACCATCAAAAATATCGTTGAGAAAATATCGACAGTCAAAATATCGAGTTTCTATCTACAAACAGGTAAGTACAAAAATATCGAGTTAAAAATATCGTTTACAAAAATATAGTTGTAAAAAATATCGTATTTACTAAAAGCAGTGTTAAATTAAATTAATATTAATAATTAATTACTAAAATATACTTAAAATTACTTAAATTAACTTATAATAATTAAATAATTAATGAAAATTAAATAAATATTTTTTTATTTCATATTTATTAAACATATATATATAATAATAAAATATAATAAAATAATACCCAAAAACTGTAGACTGACCCTGAACCCTAAAAATACCCCTTTACCCAAAAACTGAAAACTGACCCTGAACCCTAAAAATACCCCTTTACCCAAAAACTGAAAACTGACCCTGAACCCTAAAAATACCTTTACCCAAAAACTGAAAACTGACCCTGAACCCTAAAAATACCCCTTTACCCAAAAACCCAAAACTGACCCTGAACCCTAAAAATACCCCTTTACCCAAAAACCCAAAACTGACCCTGAACCCTAAAAATACCCCTTTAGCAAAAAACCCAAAACTGACCCTGAACCCTAAAAATAAAAACGATATTACTTCACTTACCTTAAAAACGATATTACTTCACTTACCTTAAAAACGATATTTTGGCTGTCGATATTCTGTCCTGTCGATATTTTCTCCAAACGATATTTTGGAGTCGATATTATGTCTGTGTACCGTATCACATCAGTGGTAGCAATGTGCTGGGTAAAAGATAAAAACAATATTAACATATACCGAACCGATTAATGCTGAAGACAACCAAATGGTTCAGGGGGTAGGATTGGGTGGACTATGAAAAAGAAACAAATTAAAACAAACAGTTCTTGCTAGATAAAAGATTGGGGGCACAATATGGGGGTCTATCTGAAAAACCACAGATAGCTGGAGAAAACAAAGCAGTCTGTGAGAGGGCCTCACAATCTCAATGAATAAAACCTGCCACGAGCACCATGGTGAACATAGACCAGAAAAACAGAGGGTGGATTAAAGGAACAGAACATTCAGTCTCAAGGCAGCCACCTACTAACTAGAAGATAAACAGAAAACGGGTTCCTGCTTTTATATGAAGAATCATCTCAAGCTGTTGAAGATTTATTGCATAACTGCAGGAAATGGGGTTATAGGTTGAGGGCAAATGGCTTACAGTTAGGCAACAACCACAATCTTTGTCAGGATGAACCACAAAAGTCACAACATTAACCTGTGGTTCACCCTTTGGTAGCTTGGCACAAAGCTGTAAGGTTTAAATTAGAAGCACTGTGTAAAGCATGTATGCAGCACACAAATAGTAATAAAGTAAAAACACAAAACAAGAAAAGTTGACTGGAGTTAGAAATTTGTAAATGTTTGTGTGAAATCTAGTGCCTAAAATATCAAAGCAACTACAGCGGGAATCTGGTCGCAGGAGACCAGGGCAAAGTCAAAAGTTAATACCAATTGCAATGGGGTGTGGGTCAAATACAAGAGGTAGATTAGGCCTGGTTTCAGCTTACCTTCTGACTTAGAAGAAATGTCAAGAAAACATTTTGGGGAAGGTAGAGTCTCAGTGGGACAAGGCAGCAGCCTGTAGTCGAGAGGAGGTTGGTGATGAGAGGGAGCCTCTGGACGAAGTCTTGGTGAAGCTGTCAACAATAGGGAGCAAAGCTCCAAGTGGGAAAAGCTGGATTGTAAGGCCGAGAAGGTCATTGTTGTCGATGGGGTGCTGATCATCGTCAAGCCCAGTGAAGATTTCTACTTTCAGACTTAAAAGATTTTCTAGATTTTGGATTCACCCAGTGGAATGAGGGCGCAGGCTGTAGTTAAAGAGGGCTCTGTGAGGTTGAATACAGTTCCCAGGAGGTCCTATGAAGAGGATTTGCTCCTGTGGAGCAGAATGTAGTGAAAGCTGCGGCAAAGTCAACCCCACCACTGTTGCACCTTCGGTGGATCTGCTTGCAGGTAGTTTCCGGTCTCCTGTTGGTTCTCAGAACAGTTTTTTTGTGAAAAATGTTCTAAGTCCCAGATTTTGGCAGGACGAGGCCACTCCAGCACGACATTAAGGGTCTACGGCCTGAGGGGGCACCACTAGGTGTGCCAGGAATCACTTCAGCAGAGGCCGGCAGAAGGGTTCAATGCCATAGGAGCGTGTTATGTTACTGTAGCTTACACAGGAGCCACTCTGGTGGTGCTGAGTTCAAGGAGCAGGTTCAGTTCTCCTTTTTCAGACTGTAGGGCAGCAAGGCAGTCCATTTAGCAGCAGGGCAGTACTTCCTCTGGATCTTCCACATATCCAGGAGTGTACTGAGGAGTGGTTCTGGAGGTTCAATAGTTATACCTAGTACCAGCATTTGTGTGTAGGGGACACACTGCCCTACCCACTCTTCTGACTCTGGGAAGTGCTTCCCTTTCCATGTCAAGGCTTCAAACTGTCTGGGCTGACTAAGGCTGGTGCCAGGTTCCTTGGTGGGTGGGTGCTGGAGGCACAGCCCTTTGAAGTGTAAGTGGGGCAGGATACAGCCCCACCCCAGCCATCCTGGCAGGATGGCCATCCTGCCTTCAACTTGTCCCCTTTATGGCACTGTCTGGGAAGACTACACAGACCCCAACAGCAGAGCCCTTCATAGTCATGTGACCCTGGATACTGTCAGAAGGCACAAATTGTTAGAGAAAATGACAACTTTCTAAGTGCGGCATTTTCAGAATTGTGACTTTAAATCCTACTTTACTATTAAATAGTATTTTAAATTACAGATCATAAGAGTCTAAACAGCATATCTTTTTACGTTCCCAATCCAAAGTTAGCACTTATTCAATGTAATAAGGTTAGCCAATGAGAGAGATCGTTAACAACTTCAGGATGACCCTCGATGCAAGACAATATGCCATACTGATCTTGCTCGACTAGTCGGCTGCCTTCGACACCATCTCACACCGTATTCTCTTAGAACGCTTGGCAGAGATTGGTGTTGAAGGTCCAGCCTTACTCTGGATCAAAAGCTCAAAGGTCCAAATCGGTCCTTTCACCTCAAATAACCAGGAAAACGATAAGGGTGTACCCCAGGGATCAATACTGAGCCCCACGCTCTTTAACTTATACGTAGCCCCTCTGGCACGGGTAATCAAAGCACACGGTTTTGAAACTGTGTCCTATGCAGATGATACACAAGTACTGATCACCCTAGGCCCAGACCCCAGTGATGCAAAACTGAGATTCCAAAAGTGCATGATCTCAATTAAGGACTGGATGATCAATAGCTTTTTGATGCTTAATGCTGGTAAAATAGAGATCATGCTTTTTGGAAACGCCCACAAACACTGAAGGGATGGATGGTGGCCAACAACATTGGGACCATGTCCCTCTCCCAAGATCTCAGTCCGGAACCTGGGGGTGACAATTGACAACAAACTGTCCATGGCTGACCATGTCAACAATATAGTGCACACCAGGCTTTGGACTGATGCACAGTCTTAAAAATATTTTCAAATGGATCTCCCTTCCGTACCGCATTCCCTTAGTCCAAGGCCTAATCATAAGCCGTATGGATTATGGCAATGCATTACTTGCTTCCATCAACGACAGTCTCCTGGCAAAACTCCAGGTTCTGCAAAGCACCACAGCCAGAATGGTACTTGATCTCCCCCCCCCCCACACCACCTTTGTGCCCAGCCTCAGGGCATTGCACTGGCTCCCTATAAAGAAACACATTAGCTTCAAACTATGCTGCCTAATCCATAAAACCATCAATGGACTAGGACCAAATACCTAGAAAAAAACTCACAAACTACTGTCCGATCAGAACCCTCCGGTCCACTAGCAAGTTTCCTCTAACTGTTCCCAAAGTCCGTACAGTTCGAAACTGTGACAGGTCTTTCTCTAAAATAGCCCCTGAAACTTGGAACGCCTTGCCCCACACATCAGGACTGAACCCAACCACCAGAGGTTCAGAAGAAACCTAAAAACCTGGCTTTTCTAGTTGTCTGGCTACCTGTTCCTTCTTCTGTGCACCTGCAAGCGCTCTGAGACCTACGGGTGATTTATGCGCTACATAAATACAAATACAAATGCAAAGAGATTGATAGCTAACTGAAAGTTATAATAGCCCAGTCCCACCAGTTCTTCATCGATTAAATGAATCGTCTTCACAAGCCTGCGCACCTTGACAATATAGGGCCAATGTTGTTTGAAACACCTTTCAAACATAAAACGGCAAACGGGGATCAAAATAAACAAGAGTAAGAGATTAATAAACAGTATTAACTACTCCATAAAAAAATATAAACCAAGGACCAGCCCTAGCACATAAATCCTCAGGAGACCCTTCACAAAGAGGACTAACCAGAAAGCCTAATACATGCAAGAAGAGCAAATCTGTCACACCTTAACAGAGAAACAATCAACAAAATCCACAGGTAAGAGCCAGATCAGAAATTAATCCAAACTGACCATACCAACCTGAGACTGTGGAAACTGAAATGTTAGACCTTTCAGTGCAACAGCAAGACCTGATACATCTGTAGCGTTATTAAGAGGGTGCATGGTCTGTAGATGTCCTGGCTCCCTTTGCGCGTCACCACTTCACCAGCAAAATAAGACACTGACCTCTCAGCCGAGAAAGAGCAATATTGTTCTTGCGTACATTTAACGTTTTGCTTACTCTTGCATTCCCTAAGATTATTTGCAGTGCTTAATTTGTAAAATACACGTAGTGCAAGGGCTCTCGACAGGAGGACACTAGAGCTTGCACCATCAGTTGACCAAGCAGCACTCCAATGATAGCACCAACACACAACTAATCATCACACTCTTAAACGTGTCACCATTCATACTATTACCGGCCACTCAAACTATTAGAAAGGCTTTGGAGGCACATACTAATAATTGGAAATTGAAATGCAAATAATAAACAGAAGTTGTTGTGCTCGTACCTAAATTGGCAGACGCCACACATGTGGCAGACAGTCATAAGCCTCATAAGCCCCGGTGCTGACAATTAAATGCCGGTTCTGAGCACCTGAAAGCACCGGCACAAATTAAGCACTGTATTTGCTTTTTCCGTGATTGCAAGTTTCTCTAGTTTTTCATGCATAATATTAGTCACGTATAGTGTGTATTGTGAAAAGAGTTCTTTCTATGTAGCTGTGTGAGTTGAGGTTATGGTTGCACCACAATTGATAGCAGAGCAGTTCAGGTCGAAAGCAGTACTATTTTCTCACAGTGCTTGTCAGCCAGTCATAAAAGAGGTCACACATACGTATCCAATCCTTGGCCTCTCTGTAGAGCACACAAAGCAATGGTCAGGTGGGCCAATTGCGCTTTAATGTGAAAGTGTATGATGGAGGTACGCAGTTGTCAAAATATTAACATGGCAAAAGGTAAACAAAATGCAGTGGGTATAGGTGATTGGGTGCAATGTGTGAGTGGGGGATTGGTAAAGTGGCAGAGATGCAACAAAGTAAATGCAGGAGACAGTTAAAAGAGGATGCTGAGGAGGAAAGAGATGAGGTGTGAGATATGCAGATTGAGTGTTTCAGAAAGATATGAGGAGAAAAAAACACAAATGTCCAGCAAAGAGACTGCAGTACAGAGTGGTGTGAAGAGGAGCACAGGAGTGGTTGAGACACAGTCTGAGCAAAGCTCCCCTGCCCCAGACCTTCGTAATGTTTGATTCGTAGTCTCCTTAAAATCTTCAATCTTCATGATCACTCACTGTAGGTGTTCCCACCGTAGCACCTTGTGTGCACCCCGTAAAATCTCACCTAGAGACGCCACTATATATCAATGAAGAAACCAAATGCAGAGACATCGAGACAAAGCCTGGGCACACCCAGATAACCAGATGCAAAGAGAGCAATGGAAGCCGACAAGAAGAAACAAAAGGGGCCTTCAGCCTCACAATCAGCACCATCAACTGACCCGATGCAGAAAAGCCCCCCAACCAACATGACAGGCAGGAATTTAAGGATAGAACCCATACACAAAAGAAAACAAACAGACGTAAACCTCGCAACTAATGTAAGCCACGGCAGCTGACAGTACATTTGTGTTCAAACTGAAGGAAAACACTTCATTAACCTACAAATCAATGTTTTTTAGCAGTTGTGTAATTGAAGAAGTATATTAAAATGCTGCCATTTATCATTAGTAGTAAGTGGAACAAGGGCTAAAATGATCCTTCTTTGGAGAAAGCAAAATGAGGAAAGACTTTACTCAAGTGACTGACACGTCTGATATGATTAATGTCCATCATTGTTATATTGCAACATCTGTAAGATGCCAGATCAGATACCAGGAAAGACACATTTCTGTCCTGAAAAATCATAACTAAATCAAGTCAAGGCAATGAGGGGGCATTGGGGGCATTAGATCTGTTACCAAAGGACACATACCAAAAACATGACGATACATTGAGGATTGATATGCATATGAATACAATATTGAAAGTATTATTCCATCTAAGGGAAACACTTACCTTTGTACACTGTACATTTAACTGCTAAACTTCACTATAGAAGCCCTCCTACTCTACACAGCCAGAGACCCCCCTCCCCCAGTCTTAGTCTCTGCCTGCTGTCCATCCTCAGAGCAGAAAAGCACTCACCCCTCAATACTACCCCGCGCCAGGCATTAGTAGCTCACCCACACCTCGTCTTTCTTTGGCTTCTGGTACTTATAGTCTTGCAAAAAAGGAAACTCCAAGCACACGAAGTTTCACTGAATGAATAAGGCACACACGTCTAACAGGGCATGAAGTGTGAACTGAGAAAGTCTTAGAGGGTCTCTCATGTCATTGTGTTGCCCCCGCCCCCGCTCTAGAACAGGAGCTCTTCTGACAGTCGGCATCAGTAATTCATCCTGATCCCGTTTAATTTCACATTATGGTTCCTAGAATGTTAGATTAATTATAAATAAAACAGAAGAACTAGTATCATAAATCTGAGAGCAATATAGGTCTACGAGCTTCACTTGCAAAAATGTTGTGCGGTCGCAAATTTGCAAAAATGCAGTGTTTGCGACGGAAAACACCTTTTTAAAATGTATTAATGTATTTGAGCACTTTTGCAAGTCAGAAAATTATTTTTCACTCATAAAATGGCTTTTGTGATTCAGTATGACTCGGAAATAGGAAGGGGCGAAAGAGGTACCCCCTCATATATGCGATTCGTAGAATATTTCAATGTCTTTGTGTTCTGGTACCTGATTTCCAAACGGAAAGCGGTCCTCGTCGGGGACTATGCACACATGCAACTGAGAGTTATGCAGCCAAAACGTTAAAGGTCACATCCCTGAAAGGAAAGCTTAGGGGGTTGAGCCTCGGCTGCGGACACTTGCAGGTCACAGGTTAAAATTAAAATGCATTACAGGTTTATGCACATACTGCAGAGATGTGCAACCTAAAGGCTACAAGCTGCACTCCCAGTGTGATAGCATGCGAGGCCAATGCACCTGCTGCAGAGTTCAGTGCAAAAGATTTTGTTTGCATAATATGTCAGAGAGATATGTATATGGGGTTAAGCTTCAACGTGGAGGATCTGGGTGTCACCTGCCAGTGGACACTTCCAAAATCAGTAAAAGTGTTTAGGGCGTTAATCTGCCTGCTGCAAAAGGGTGTGTGAGTGTCCGTGTAATCTGTGGGTACATGCCTTATCACAACGTTTATTTTCACACTATAGATGCCACGGTCATTTCATATATGTTCGCCCCTAGTACATCTCTAGTACGCAAGCGCAAGAAACCAATAATGATAAAGAGGTGGGGGAAGGGTGATGATGTCACCAAGTATTATAAGGAATAACAAGTCACCGACCCTACATAATGAGGATAAAGAAACCCCCACAGAGTTCTCCCAGGCTCATTCTTCTGTGTGGTCGTGGAACCCTTCAGTGCCATGCATTATCATTTGTTACTTTATGCCACACATTTTAGTATTTATAGTTGCAGTTTTACAGCAGTGTGAACCAAACCCTGGCTCTGTACCGGGTGATGCAGTACAGGATCCTGAGTACTTGAAGAGCAGAGGGTTCTTAAACTGAGTTTAAGGGTTATCATAGAGGGAGCTGGCCTCGTGGATGGGGTGATGCGGGCCAGATAACTCGAGTGGCATCTGTGAATGCTGCTGGTAATAGTTAGCCGTCCTTGCGTATTCCAGCTGCATTACTGGGATTGCAGAGTTTAGGTTCATAAATTACAGCTCACCCTCTTAATTTCAGTAGAAGTGTGATCTTTGTTTTTTGCCCCCAGTACATTCTCTGTCCAGGAAACGTTTCTGATATTTCTGATTGAGAGCTACATTATTCAGGTGGTTGGTTCCCCAGCGCTAAGAGGATGACTAGACAATTAATTGTATGAATACAGTGCCAGGGTGCAATTACCCCGGGAAATAGAGATCAGACCGCGTTGCTTCATTTATGCTCACAGTTGAGAATATCTCATAGCCGCACTCTCGAATGAGATTTTTATTATGGTCTGACTCACTACATACATTTGAAACTGAAACAAGACAGAGGAGCTTCTGCTTTGAAGTGTGTAAAGTTTATATAATGATTAAAGTGAGCTGGCTTTAACTTTTCACCTATCTAGAAAGGCTGGTTGCACTGCCAAAGAACATTAGCTGCCAGTGTGCGAACATCACCGCCTTTCACCAGCACCATTGCCAAAGCGGCAAGAAAAAGTTCAGCTCACAATATGCAAAAAAAGTGACATTTCAGATCCCTTATTGTTATAGCTGTCATGTTGCATAGTATAGTATTACCAGCATTTCGTGACACTCTTCTTCACTATGGCTGAATTTAAGTGAGGCGCCACCTCTATTTTCTCATGGCACTAAATAAAGATAAGCGCTAAATTAGTAAATATGCCTGAACTCAGAAACCTTTGGCACCCAGCGCCCAACTCTCAACGCTCTTTTTGCCAATGCAGTTTTTCATGATAAGGCCCCTGGTTCACAGAGCTTTTTCATGACTAAGGTTCTCTTACCCCTCATAATTTAAGAGCAGTTCATGATTAACTCAGAAAATCAGTGTCCAGAGTAAGACATAATTTACCCCTATGACAGCAGAACAAATTTGCAGATGACCGTTAGCAGGCATTTTGTTTGATCAGAAAAGTAAGTGAAAACTTTCAGAAGGTTTGTCCTTCATGCTTTATCACAAATAACAAGCAAATGGCCACTCAAACTCATAACATTGCAGTTTCATAAAATGTGAACTTTGCACACACCAATCTTTAGCCACCATCCAACTCAACTCTATTGGCATTGCCAATTCCTGCAGCAACCTGAATATGCCAAGGGCTTTTGATTGTTAACGGGAAGATTCAAGATGACAAACTAAAACATTTCCTGGCCTACATTAGGTGCAAGTGGAGAGTAGGGATTGCAAACTAAAAGACAGAGCATTGTCTACTGTGAAGTTAATCAAAGGGGAAGATTTGATAAGACACCTGCAATGAAAGTCTTCAAAAACACTGCAGTTGGGAAAGGTCAATTTGAAAGCACATCTTTACAATGCATTTGTTCTTCCATTAATAATGTGGAACATATACATACACCTGCCCATTTCTGTCATCTGTCCTCAGGGATGCGATTAAACTAAAGAATGAGAACTCTCAAGTTTGAGCTGAGATCTATAGCAACATTAGGGTTATGGTCGAGGGCAATTTTCAAAAGGATCCAGAAGCCATTTAACTGATGAGCCACTGATGCGGCATTCTATTCACCTTATACAGAGTTTGTTTAAGACAACGTATTGTCTTAAGACCTGGCAATCAATAGTCAACTAAGATCATCGTAAAATTAACCTGGTGCTATTGACATTTCAAGAATGACATTAACATGCAACTAATTCCGAACTGACATGAGTTGACACCTATCAGGGAGGCATCAACCTACCTGATGTCCTGGTGCAGTGGTCAGAACAATGGGCAGATGCTTTGTTGAATGCCTGCCACACTCGTGCTCTGAAGTACTGCAAAGGGTTATAGAGCCTACTCGCTGGGAATCTGGCTTATGCAGTGCAAAGAACGGGCGCCCCAGCCAAGCTGAGTGGGCTTCTATGCATGTGAAATCCAGAATTTATATATGCTGCAGCTGCTCACATAATGTTCGCATTGTGTCTTAGGGAATTTGTCACTGAAGTTCAAATCTGTAGAGAGTGTCTGGACTATGATCTCCCAAAGGCAGAAGAGTGATCTAACTGTGTCTCCCGCCTCCAGCACATCAGAGCCACAAGTTCCCAAGGGGAGAGGTAATTCAGTTCATGCTGTGATTTTGAATCTGGCTACCTTTTGAAGTTTTGTAACGTTTTAGTCATGGAATAAACTGTCTGAGTTACCTTTTCTTGCCAAAATCACCAAATCTCATATCAATATCTTGGCCAATTTTTTTGAAAGTCAAACCATATTTTTGATTCTTCTCAGAATGGCTTCAGACCTCAACATAGCACTGAATCCGCACTGCTGGCGATTACAGAGCACCGATGCGACACGCTAGATGAGGTCAGATCTTCTGCTTTGATTTTGCTTGATTTAAGTGCCTCGTTTGATACTGTAGCTCATGAGATCCTGTTGCGTCGTCTACAGGAGATTGTCATTGGCAGTGTGGCACTAAATTGGCTCACCTCCTTTCTAACCGATAGATCCTTCCAGGTCATCTCCTCTCCCTTCAAGCCCCAGATTCAAACGCTACATTATGGGGTCTCCCAGGGCTCCGCACTGAGCTCAACCCTGTTTAATATTTACATTCTCCCATAAGCTCAGGTGGAGAAATCACGTGACATCACACTGGTATCCTATGCTGATATTACGCAGCTTGTGATCTCTTTCTCACGTAATTCCACACAGATCCTAGCCAATGCAGAGTAGATGGTGGGCAATTGCCTTCAGCTAAATTCTAGCGAATCTGAAATTCTTCTCTTAGGGAGAGATATCCATGAATGGGGCGGTCACTGGTGGCCTTCCTTGTTAGGACCACCGCAACAGCCCAAAACGGCAGTAAAGAACCTGGGTGTCTCGGTCGACAATGCGTTGAACTTTGAATCCCAGGCAAAATCGGTGGTAGGTGTCTGCTTCAGACTCCTACAAGGTCTAAAACCCATTTTGGGGTTCTTTGACTCCCACACTCGCCAGATGTTTATCCAGTCCACTATACTTGCTAGGCTGGATTACTGCAATATGCTGTTTTTGGGCTCCAATGAGACAGTGATCAAAAGACTTCAGATATCCCAAAGTGCTGTGGCACGGCTTCCATTCGCCCTCCCGAAGTTTTGTCCAGTCTCTGGCTTCATCCAGAGGCTGCACTGGCTCTCGGTGGATAAGCGAATCCTCTTAAAGGCCCAATGAATTACTCATAAAACTCTTATCTGTCAGGGTCCTTGCATCCTATCCAATTTGCTCCGTTTTCATGTCCCCTCTCGAGCCTTGCACTCTGCTAAGCTTCATTTAGACTGTGTTCCTCAAGTTAGAAGAGTGAGAGCAGGAAGGTGCTCCTTCTCCGCCAAAGCTCCCACACTCTGGAACGCTCTTACTCAGTCCATTAAGAGCATCCAGAATCACTGAGCCTTCAGAAGGCAGTGAAGACAGGGCTATTCTCCGTCTAATCTTCAGTTCCTCTGCAGATCTCCTCTCTGAAACTAGCGTTGGGACGCTTTCCAAACACTTTAACATAATGTTAGAAATGGGGGTCTCTAGTTAGCATAGGTAGCTACCTTTGTCCAAAAAGGGACCCTTGCTTCTAGTCAGGGTAAGGAGGATACCAGCCTGTGCATGTATCAGTGGTGGGGCCGGGTGGGGGGGATTCCAACGGACGATGACGAGGGGAAATTAATTATGTATTTAATTTTACCTCAGCATCGTCTCTTGGAATCCCCCCACCTGGCCCCTCCGCCCCACCGCTGTTACCTACATGGGCCACAGCTGGGGGATACACACTTTAGATAACCCCAGCTCACCCCCTGCGTAGCTTGTCATAAGCAGACAGGCCTATCCCAAAGGCAATGTGTTAAGTATTTGTACTCAAAACATACAGTAATACAGGGATAACACCACAAATGGACACCACACTAGTTTAGAAAAATATAGTATCTATATCTAAACTCAAGAAGAACAAAATGAAAAAATCCAACATACAAGTATTAGGATTAGGATTTTCAAAAGGTTTCAAACAACTCGATCCATAGAAAACTATGGCTGAGCGTTTTCTCTCAAAGTACCTGTATTTGCGACAAAATTCACGAGGCCAAACAGCAGTAGAGATGGGAAGCATCAAAAACACAAAAAGATGTGTCAGTTCCTGAGACCATGGGGAGGCGATGCGACAATTCTGTTGCACGCAGGAGAAGTGATGCGTCATGTTCAGTCTGTAGGGGAAAGTGATGTGTCGACTCCAAGATGATTCTGGTCTGCGGAAGATGCATTGGGAAAACTTGCAGTTCAGGTAGGATGTGTGGAAATCTGGGATGCATCGGCGTGAAGCGTGCTGCGTAGGTTACTTCAGCAGTAATCAATTGATGTGTCGATTCTTGCAGCTGTGACAGGTGCTGCGTTGGTTTCGGCAGCGGTGCAGCGATGCTTGGGGGATTCTTCTCACACTGCCGTGCTGCATCAGAAAAACAGCCGCAAGAAGAGCGATGCATTCATTTTCTTGTAGTTGGGTTAATTCTTTCAGCTTTGAACAGCAAGAACAACGTCCATAGGCCCAACACAGTCACAGGCACCTCTTGGCAGGTCAGAACTCCCAGCAAGGAAATTCAGGGGAGCGGCGGGTGAAGTGCTTGGGTCCCTGATACTTCAGAACAGGAGGCCAGCTCACATTCAAGCCCTTGGAGATCTTACTCAAGCAGAGGGACACAGCAGACAGCAAAGTCCTTCTCCATTGCATTCACAGAAACAGCTGCTGCAGGCCAACTCCAGACAGCACACAGCAAAGAGGCAGAACTCCTCCTTCGGTTTCTCCAGCTCTTCTCCTTGGCAAAGGTTCCTCTTGAATTCCAGAAATGATCTAAAGTTCAGAGTTCTGGGCCCCACTTTTGATAGCACAGATCTTTTTGTTCTTTGGTGTCAGAGTAGCTCTTTGCCAAGCCAAAAACAGTTCTGTCCTCTCTGGTGAGGTGGAGACAGCATTGTCCAAGGCAGATTCAGGTGTTAAAAAATATCTCCTCCCCCTACTCTAAATGCAGCCCAAGTCTATTCACCCCAGCCCTGACTTGTCCAGGAAAGGCAGAACACACATCAACCCTCGTGGCCATCTGAGAGAATGCACATCCCCAGCCCTTGTCATTCAAAAGCCAGACAGTCAATCCACAAACCAGCAGAGGCACACAGGATGGCTAAGCAAGGAAATACCCACTTTAAAAGTGGTATTTTCAAACACACAATATAAAAAACATCTTTACTAAAAGATGCATCTTTATATTCTGAGTTCAGGCATACTAAACTTTATCTTCCGATCTTGTCGCAATGGGAAGTTATAAGATGTTACAAATTAAATACAATTTTATCTTACGGGGCAAGATAACCTTTCAATGGTGAAAAACGAAATTGGCAGTATTTCCATATCAGGACATGTCACACACACAGTACATGACCTCGCTTTCACAAACACGGCACCCTGCCGAGGGGGGTACCTTGGGCCTATCTTCGGGGTGCCTTACATGTAAGAAAATGGAAGGTTAAGGCCTGGCAAGTGGGTGCCCTTGCCAGGACGACATGACAGGTAACAAACTATGCACAGGCACTGCAGTGGAAGGTCTGAGATACCTCTTCAGAGCTACTCATGTGAGTAACACAATCAGTGCTGCAGGCCCACTAGTAGCATTTGATTTACGGGCCCTGGCCCTCTCAGGTTACTAGGGGCTTTTCCAGTAAATCAAATATGTCAATCATGGATAACCAATCATGTTCACAATTTACGCAGAGAGCATATGCACTTTAGCACTGATTAGCAGTGGTAAAGTGCCCAGAGTCTTAAAGCCAACAACAACAGGTCAGGAAAAAATAGGAGGAGGAAGCAAAGTTTTTGGGGATAACCCTGCAGAAAATGCCATGTCCAACACATACCATAACATATGTAATAAATGTGATTTGTATCCTCTCTTTATAGGTATTTTACCCTAATTAATGGGTCCATCCATTTAAACCTGACATGGTGAGAGAAATGACAGCCTGCGGCTGAGCACATATGATTAATGGGGCATAGAAGAAACAATACATCATGTCTCCCAGTCACCAGATAAGCACCCATCCAGAGGAACCATAAAAGATTCTATTGTGGGGTATTTCATCTTGGAACACAACCCACTTATCACACATCTCCATTTCAAAGGAAAAGAAACATGCAAACATATAACCTGAAAGAAACACAAAACCATTGCAACTGGAGCACATCATGTATAGTATCACTCCAACAGCTTTTAGCAGCTATCACTCACGACTTCTGCAACAGGTAAGCAATAGTGGATGATCTAGTCCAGCAAAAATAGTAGAATCCATAACATCTTCATGAACATCTTGCTGGCTCTAGTGTGATCACAGAATCATGATGATCAGAGGTAACAGTACCTTCTGTTGAAGTTCTTGTGAGTGAGAATCTGTAATTGTTTGCTAGTCTTCCCTTGTGCCACTATTGTCCATTGTCCAACATGACTAGATTTCATTTAACCTCCTTCACATATGGAGGCTCCCAGACCAAAGAGAACCATTTCTTTAATTAGCAGGGTTTCTTTATCCTTGCCCAAACCTGATCTTCTATGCAGATCTGCCACATGTACTACATGCCTTCTACTAATCCTGTTAGACTTATAATCTGCACTTACCCACCATCCACATATCAGACACAGGCTGTTTCACTTCAGTTCTAGAAACAATCACAACAGGTTCAATTCAGATGATGCCCTTGTCTTCCTTATTAATTCAAATGGCAGCTTTACAATTTCTTCATGTGAGGTCATGCAGTATGCCCATAGTTATTTCTTCCATGCTTCGCCAACTTTGCCACCGCTAGTATTCATACTCTGAGCACAGTCCTCCAGAAGTCTATTAAATGTTTTGACCATTCAATTGCTTTTCAGTCTACATAATGGTGTCCTTAGATGTAACAACACATCTTATCAAAATGTCTGTCATCGCATATGAAGTGAATTTCCAACCATTCTCTTTAAGAATAGTTCTGTACACCCTTTCTTTTCTCAAATTGAATACAATATTTGAATAACCTCCCACATAGTGAATCCCATGAGGCAGCACATGAAATGACCTTAGAAATCTAACCATACCTTTTGCCAAGCCCTACTAGGATCACAACAGGTACTTTCTGAGGATGTTTCACAACAATATGTTTGTCACTTGAAGCGTGCTGACTGAAGTCTCCAGTCTTCCTGTCAACATTACTGTAAATCAAGGGCCACCTCTACTCTTCAGCCAGATGTCTATAAGTGAAATTCGCACCCATGTGCCCCTGATTTACAACTTCTACAATCTTCCTATCCAGACCTATGTGGAAAACAACTTGTATCGCCTTAATAAATTCTGTCCCCCTTGGACAAGTCACTGAAAAACTCACACTCTCTCTCTCCTGGCCATCATTCCACAATAAATCCAAGAACTTCCCACATGATTTTATCCTTTTCCACTTCCAGTTTCACTTCAGCATGTTGTTACATGCAATTGCATCCATATGGATGTATGCACTAATGGGGAACATCCTTTACAACGCAACTGTTACAACGAAGTACCTTTACGACGCAACCATTACAACGCAACTTTTACAACGACTTGCGCTGGGGGGCGCTCTAGGATAGGGAATAGTTTCCAATACCTTCCCTACTATCCACGGGGACTGGAGTTGGAATACTAAATTAAACTATTCACTATCCAGCGCCGCCCAACGCAAGTCGTTGTAACGACTTGCGTTGTAAAACTCGCATCGTAAAGGCATGCGTTGTAATAGCATGCGTTGTAACGTCATACATCCTGCACTAATGCATGCATCCACATTTTTAAACTTTTCTCTTTCATTTCTGTCTACTGGTAATCTGGATTAACAATTACATGTGACATTGTGTTGCCCTGGAATGTGCTCCACTTTGGAATTCAATTCCAGAGGTTCCATTGACTGTCTAGTTACATTGGTCTTTGTTTTTTTTATTTATTTTGTAGCCATAGAGAATATCCACTAGGAGAAAATGGTCCAGTCTCAACATAAAAGGCCACCTCGAGAGACAAGCTTTGACACAGCTTTGAATCTGTTGACATATCATACTCAGGCCAACATTTCTCTCTCAACGAGTGGGTACCTATGTTCCACGCCCTTCAAAGTTCTGATGCCAACCTCTTCGTAAACTCTTTCTTATTTTCCAATTAGCCCAGCACTGCTCCCGGACCATATAAACTTATGTCTGCTATGACCTAACAGAGGCGACCCTCGACAAACGATAGTTACACCAGTGCTCCTTAATTATTCGTGTGATTTTAAGAAAAGCATTTTGACATTCACTATCCCAGAGATATTTAGCATTATTCTTTAGAAGAGGAGGTACTGGCAAAACCCTTTGTAAAATTGCAAAAAAAGTGCCATAAACAAGAAAATTAGTGTAAATGATTTAAACCTGATCCGAGACATTGTGCAATTTGTGTTTCACTGGTGGGCATTTTTAAATACTTTGATGGGATATGTATAATCTGTGATTCCACCCAATCTGTCTACCAGCACATTTTATATTTCAAGTGCCTGCATACCCTCTCGGGTGATTAGTGTGCTCCACAAATCCTTATAACATAACATAACAAGCCCATTTACCCATTACATGCTCTTTAACTTAAAAGTAACTTCGGGGCCAGATGTATGACCCTCCCATTTTGCGAGTCGCAAATTACATCATTTTGCGACTCGCAATATGGAATGTACAACAGTGTCTCAGACACTGTTTGCGATTTCCAATGAGGTTGAAATTGTCCTGCCTCATTTATATTCATGAGGCAGGTCGCAATTTCTGACTCCTTTGGGAATGACAAGCACTCACAGGGATGGTAGTCTGTTGCGGTTAGCCGCCCACTATGACTGTGACTGAATTTTTAATAAAGCAGTTTTTATTGAAATGCAGCCTGTTTAAAGGAAAGCGGGATTTATTTATAAAAGAAAAATGAAACATTTCTGTAGGCAGTGGTCTGTGGTATCACTGCCTGCTCTTAAAAAATATTTTCACTGCCAGTCACAACGGTGGTAAACTGAGAGTGTCTTGCGACCACAATGTTTGGTTGCAAAACAATCGTACAAAGAAGTACGCCCTTGGCACGCCCCTTCCTAATAGCGAGTCGCAAACTCTATAGGTTACCAAATTGCAAAATAGTGTTTGTACATTGCACAGACCTATTTTATAGTCGCAAACTGACCGAATTCCTGTTTGCGACTGCGACTTAGTAAATTAATTTTGCTTCCTGCAAAAGCCACAGTAGCAGCATCTGATGGAAGAAAAGTTTGATTTTGCTAGTTGTTTACACAGTTTTCACACAAAGTTATGGCAATCATCACATCTGAGCCTATATGAAGATCAATGCTCCTCTCATCACTAGTGATGCTAATTTTGGGATCCTTGCACTACTGCCTCCTAATAAAGGCAACCATTTCAACAGTTAATACTAAATTGTCCATGCCTCAACACACGTCCTCATTTTCCCTACCATCTCTGGTATTCTCATTCACTACAGTTTCAACTTATATATAGTTCTTCTCCCTCTGTACATCTTACTTTAATGACCTACCTTTCCATGCTTCCTACAGATCTGATCTATGGCTTGAAAATACTTGGGGCCCGATTTAGAGTCTGGGGGTCAGGGTACTTCATCACAACAGCCTGCCAAATTCTCAGACCACCCACCCAATATTGAGTCAGACGGGCCTTCAGTTTATGCTGACAGAGTAAAACGTACTCGGTTAGTGTAAACCTTCCTCCGAAGGTCTGAGGGAGTACAGCTGATGTAGGTAAGCCACCCAACTGTCCGCCCTATTTAGTGTTAACAGTCGGATGGCTTTTTTTAACTGCCCATCACTGCCAGGAACATCCTGGGGGTGAGGGACAGTAAAAATAAAAGGATAAAACCCCCATGGTGCTAGGGCCATTAGTTTGTACTTTTTCAAAAACAAACTCCTGCTTTGGTAGTTTATTTTTAGAAAAGGAAAAACTTTCAAAGGTTTGGTGTGTCTGGCACCAATTAGGAGCACACATCAAATTTTTAAATGGTTTTGTATGAACTGCCATGACAAAGGTTCATACAAAAGTATAGAGTTTACAGGTCCTCCTCGACCTTTCCTCCCTATTCAACATGGTTAATCATGACAACCTTCTTGTCATTTGGAAAAATAGGATGGGCTTTCTGGTCAGGTGCTACAATGGTTCTCGTCCTTCCTTCACCATAGATCTCACAGAGTCAAAGACAAATCACTCTTTCTCCCAGCCCTCTCCAGTTCTCATGGGGGTTCCTCAAGGGTCCTCCCTATCTCCTATCCTCTTCAACCTGTTCTTGGAACCTTTAGCTAACTCATTAAACTCCACTAACATTCTCTTCCATATGTATGCGGATGATACACAACTCTATTTGAAAATCTCTTCCCCGGAAAAATCCTCTCACTCAACACTACCCTAACATCTACCCAAAACTGGTTAACTGAGAACCATCTCCTGCTCAACACCTCCAAAACAGCATTCCTGCTCATCTACCCTCCCAACCAGATCCCCAAGCTTGACATGTGACTGAGTCACCTCACTGCCTTCAACTGCACCCCTCTCATCATAGACTCAGCCAAATCGCTCGGAGTCACCATGGACAAGCACCTAAATATGAAAAATCATATCAGCAATGTGTCTAAGGGAGCAAACCACTTGATGAGGACACTCAGAAATATCAAACCTTTCCTTCCACAAAATGATTTCAAGCAGGTGGTCCAAGCGCTTGTCTTGCCAAGGCTGGACTATGGCAGCACTACCCACTGTGGCCTGCCCAAATACACCCTGGCTCCACTAAGGGCATCACTGAACACAGCGGCTAGGCTGGTTACAGGGACCAACCAAAATGAGCACATATCCCCAGTCCTAAAATCTCGTAAATGGTTGCCCTACGAAGCACAAATTCAGTTAAGGATTGCTGTTCTGGCGCACAAAGCCCTTCACTTCAATACTCCCAAGTACCTTGCGCAAAAACTTGAGCTATCTTGTGGTGCAAGAGCCTCAAGAAGTGCCAAACTTTCCTCTTCAAACCACTCATCCTTCGCAAAAAGAGAATTTCTCAAAGAGCCTTCTCTGGCTCTGCCTCAAAGATATGGAACTCTCTTCCACCGGAAGTACGCAGAATCTCCTCAAAGACGGCGTTCAAATTGAAAGTGATGGAGCGAGGGTGAAAGCAAAAAATGTTTGTATACGCCTCATGAAGTCATTCTCCCATAACCGTAATATGTACTAATTGTGTGGTTTTGAAATTAACCGACATAAGAATAGAAAGCGCATACACAAATACACGTGGGATACTAATTTGATTGTGTTGCAAACCATAGTACGTTATTTGGGTGAAACTGTTTTACTAATATAGTACGCAAATGCTATAATCCAATGAAAAGGTATGCATGTGTGCTTTTTAAAGGTATAATTGTGGCAGAAATTACGGAGAATGGTAAGAAAACAACGGATATATGTGGCATTTTTTGTATACGCCTCATGAAGTCATTCTCCCATAACCGTAATATGTACTAATTGTGTGGTTTTGAAATTAACCAACATAAGAATAGGAAGCACATACACAAATACACGTGGGATGCTAATTTGCTTGTGTTGCAAAACGTGATATGTTAATTGGGTGAAACTGTATTACTAATATAGTACGCAAATGTTATAATCTAATGAAAAGGTATGCATGTATGCTTTTTAAAGGTATAATTGTGGCAGAAATTACGGAGAATGGTAAGAAAACAACGCATATATGTGACTTATATGCTAGGTAACCGCTTACAGGGTGAACTTAGATTTGGGGGAGGTAAACAGAAGGGCTTTACTTCGAAATCTAACATTTAATTGTGTTTGTTTATATGATAGTTTCTGTTATGGCCCATGCGGCCTAGTAAAACATGGAGGGTTTGCGAGACTCAAAGAAAGTGTCTTTCTACGCATGCGCGACTGTGCTCGAGAGATGTGGAAGCAGTCTGTGCCTGTGCGGCTGGTGTCAAGGTCGGCGTGGCCTGAAGAGCAGAATGGTGCCAAGTTAAGATGTCCGTGTTTTGAGCCTGGGAAAGTACTGTAAAGTGACAAGTTAAAGGAAAAGGGTGAAAGAATGCAATAACGAACAATCAGAATTTTATTGTGCTTAGAACTATGACTAGGCGGAAATATGGACAATGAGGAGATGAGGTTATCCTCATCCAACCCTTGAATGGACCAATGAGAATTGAATGTGGACCATAAAAGTTTCAAATTTAGTTAGATAGTTAGGGAAAAAGGGTATAAAAGAGGTCATTTGGAAGAGAGAAATAGCTTGCTTTTGAATTACTTTTTCGCACCACAACATGCTGTCGGACTGATCGATTTTTCCTTGGTGCAAAGACTTTGACATTTTTCCTGACTTTAACTTTTGACGGGGTCGGAGTCCTGATGGGTGGTGAACATCGTGAAAGAATAGAGAGGCTGTTTTGGGGAACTCTGCTGTTCTAATCCTGATTTCTAAAGCCGAGAAGATTGGTAGGTAAACAGTCATAATATCGATTCTAAAATATAGAATGGACATAATATCGAAGTAAAAATATAGAATGGACAAAATATCGAATGGACACAATATAGTGGTTAAAAATTTCGAATTTAAGGTAAGTAATATCGATTTTCAAAATATAGAAGTCAAAATATCGAAGTATACAATATAGGCATTAAATATGTCGATTTTTTAATAATATACATTTTTTTAAAGTGTTTTGTATGTTAGTATATGTGTGAAAAGTGTATATTAATTTTTGTAATGTATGTTTAATGTATTTTAAGTAATGAATTTTATGTTATTTAATTTTTGCGTAATTTAATTCTGTAGCGGGTTGTGGGTTTATAGGGGAATAGGGTGGGAAGTAATTTAATTATATTAAATTAAATATTAATTTTTAGCAATTATTATTATTTTTAATTAAATTTTGCTTTTTAGTTCTGTAGCGGGTTGTGGGTTTATAGGGGAATAGGGTGGGAAGTAATTTAATTGTAATTAATTAAATATTTTTATTTATTTCTTAGTATTCATTTTGAATTTATTGTTATTTTTTAATTGGTAATTAATTTGTATTAATTGTCAATTAATTTGTATTAATTGATTAATTGTTAATTATGTTAATTTTCTATATTTATTTTCTGTAGCGGGTTTATAGGGCAATAGGGTGGGAAGTAATTTAATTGTAATTAAGTAAATACATTTTTATCATTTATTGGAATTGATTTTAAATTTATTGTTAATTAATTTTTAATTGGTAATTAATTTCTATTAATTGGCAATTAATTATTTGATAATTATGGGAATAGGGTGGGAAGTAATGTAATTGTAATTAATTACATATTAAAAATACTTTTTGTGTATTGATAATTAATTTACTGTTAATTTGTAATTGGTATTAATTTTTATTATTAATTAGTTTTTGTTATTGAAAATTAATTAGTTGTTAAATAATTATGAATAGGTTATTAATTTTTAATAACTAATATGTAGTTGTATTTCTAATAAATTATTACATAATATTAAATTGGTTATTAATTTCAATTAATGTTTTATTGGTATTGATATTTAATTTATTTTTAATAATAGATTAAGGGCCAGATGTAGGTAGGATTTATTTACCGATTCTTAATTACCGAATTTTACCGATTCGGTAATTAAGAATCGGTAAATATGAAGGGGGGACATGTAGGACAATCCAGATGTTTTTTTTCCGAATCGGTAAAAATCTGTATTTACCGATTCAGTAAATACCGACCGGTAATGCCCATTCATTCCTATGGGCTTTGAAGCCCATAGGAATGAATGGGCATTACCGATTCGGTATTTACCGAATCGGTAAATACCGAATTTCACAAGGGTGCAGGGGGTGTCACTTTGACACCCTCTGGCACCCCCAAAAGAGGCTCGGGTGCCATGTGGCAGGCATACCTGCCCTAAGGGCAGGTCTGCCTGTCATATGGCATAGGTGTGCATGCACACATGTGCATGCACACCGGACTCGGTATTTTACCATCAAATTGATTTAATGGCAAAATACCGATTCTGTAAGGCTTGTGGGACTCTGAAGAGTCCCACCTACATCTCAAATTTACCGAATCGGTAAAATTACCGATCGGTAAATTTACCGATCGGTATATTTACCGATTCAGTAACACATGCCCCTACATGTCATTTTTGCAATACCGGTCGGTAACGGCCGAAAATACCGATTTTCGGCCGTTACCGACCGACCTACATCCGGCCCTAAATCATTACTTTCCCTACTGTTAAACTCACTGGAGTGGGAATAGTAATTTTCACCCTCCCGCTATCCAACGCTTTCCCTACTGTTGCACTCTCTGGAGTGGGAATAGTATTTTTTACCCCTACGCTATCCAACGCTTTCCTTACTGTTGCACTCTCTGGAGTGGGAATAGTAATTCTTACCCCTACGCTATCCAATGCTTTCCCTACTGTTGCACGCTCTGGAGTTGGAATAGTAATTTTTACCCTCCCGCTATCCAACGCTTTCCCTACTGTTGCACTCTCTGGAGTGGGAATAATAATTTTTACCCCTACGCTATCCAACGCTTTCCCTACTGTTGCACTCACTGGAGTGGGAATAGTATTTTTTACCCCTACACTATCCAACGCTTTCCCTACTGTTGCACTCACTGGAGTGGGAATAGTATTTTTTACCCCTACGCTATCCAACACTTTCCCTACTGTTGCACTCTCTGGAGTGGGAATAGTAATTTTTACCCTTAGGCTATCCAACGCTTTCCCTACTGTTGCACTCACTGGAGTGGGAATAGTAATTTTTACCCTTAGGCTATCCAACGCTTTCCCTACTGTTGCACTCTCTGGAGAGGGAATGGTATTTTTTACCCCTACGCTATCCAACGCTTTCCCTGCTGTTGCACTCTCTGGAGAGGGAATAGTAATTTTTACCCCTACGCTATCCAACGCTTTCCCTACTGTTGCACTCTCTGGAGTGGGAATAGTATTTTTTACCCCTACGCTATCCAACGCTTTCCCTACTGTTGCACTCACTGGAGTGGGAATAGTATTTTTTACCCCTACGCTATCCAACGCTTTCCCTACTGTTGCACTCACTGGAGTGGTAATATTAAGTATTACCCTCCTGCTATCCTACGGTAAAATATTGTACATTTTTTATTAATAACTTAAATTAATTATATCTTAATTTTAAGGTTATTTGAGTATTTTTAAGTATGTTTTAGATAATTATATTTATTATTTCATTAATTTTAAATTACTTTTAAGACATTTAAAAAAATTCGATATTTTGACTGACTATATTTTTTACAGACTATATTTTGGATTCGATATTTTTGTACTTACCTGTTTGTAGATAGGAATTCGATATTTTGGCATTCTATATTTTGGTGACTATATTTTGGTAAGTCTATATTTTGTTATTCTATATTATGTCAGTGATCCGATTGGTAATATGTCTTTGACTTATTTTCCTGAACTATTCTGCTAATAAATGTAAACTGTTTGAATAAATTATCTCTTTCTTTAGGTGAATTAATAAAAATGTTTAATTGAATTCAAACTAAAGGTTTAATAAAGTAAGGTCATGTTAGGAGATTAAAAATTCGAAACTAAAAATTAAATAAATGGAGAATTAAGCTTGTCTTGTTGTCCATTAGTTAATTTTTACTAGCTGATCCATTGACCAAACAGTGGGGTGTCTTGAATGTTTTCTCGAGAATTAAAACCATGGTAAGATCTAATAAAATGCATATGTATATAATGTATAGAATTTAGACTAAATAGATGAAGTAGGATACTCCGCTATTTCAGCAGCTCATCCTCTGGTTTTTACTGATCTTGGGAGCAGGGTGATTAATGTGAATGAGTGACTCGCGGTGTTATGGGCCCCACCGAAGAGTAAAGTGAGATAGCTCCTAGGATATATAGTGATGGTTTAGAGGTTTGTTTTAGAGTAGCGCTGGTTTTTCTTGGGAGTAGGAGTCTGGTTGCTATGGGTTAACTTGGACAGGCAATGTATTAATTTACTAGGGTAATGTATGTAGAGTTTTGATGTACAGAAATTATGACTAACCTTATATGTTGAGTGTGTATTACGTTATGTGTAGTCGGAATTGTAAGGCTTCTGGGAAGTAGGAAGCTGGTTACTCTGCCTAAGAAGAGGAAGGTGTGGCATGTAAGTCACACCTTACATAGTCTCTTTCAAAGTAGTAACATCGTTGTGTGTTACAAGTTAGGGACATTTTACGTGTAAAAGTGGTGAATGTTATAGTGAAGGCAACCTATAAAATCTTGGGCTTCAGCACAGGAATCAATGTGTATTCTGATTAAAACGTATCCCTGAGAGAGTAATAGAATTTTCACCTAAGCTTGATAGAAGGGTAAGGTAGAGGGAAGTGCTACTTTATCGGCGAAACTAAAATTCTGTGGTAGAGAAAATGTAAGCGCTGTCAACTGGAAATACAGAATTCTTGTGAATTTGAGGAAACTATCACTTTGGTCTTAGCGAAACAGACGAATGGAAATGTTTTATGTGGTTACTAACTGGTTTTAGATGTATAAAGGTGTAAATACAATGTGCCGATGACTTGTGTAAAGGAAGGGTCAGTCGGAGCTGCAGAAGCCGGAGCAGGGCTGACGTCAGAGGTGTCGCGCTGGGAGTGGTCCGTGTGACTAGAACGTAGGGAGTGCTGATTGGTTTGTTAGCAAAAGCTGTGAAAGCATTGGTTGAAAAGTGATTGTGACATATTCTGTTCTGATTGGTGCGTTAGTGAGAACCTCGCTGTAATAGGTAAGTGTAGTGAAGCAGTTGGCGGAAGAGTGCGCGATTGTTTGAAAGTCAGGAGATCATCGCAAAAATTGAGTTTTATTATGGAGAAGAAAGAGAAAAACCTACATGGTTTACAAAATTGAAGAACATGTTTAAAAAGGACAAATAAATAGTTACCAGAGAGGGAATTTTGCTTCCTCCACCTAAAACGCCTGCATCGTACATGATGACAAAATATGGCTATCATACCTGCATATGGTTCGAGAATTGGGCTAGATACACTAAGAATGATGGCGTATTGGCATTTCCAGAAGGAGTTTCTTTTAGTACTGCTGTATTACAAAATTTGAGAGAGAAAATGACTAAGCTTGAACCGAGACCTAGACCAACTCAATTTGAGGCATTGGCTGAGTGGGAAGATGAAATGCATGCATTAGAACGAGAGAGATTTGAGGAGTTCAGGGGACCTAGAGGTAGAGTGAAAGGTTTATGGGGAGCGATTCATGAGAGTAGAATGCGGAGATGGAGAAATGCTGATATGTGTGATGGAATGTATCCGGTAAGAACAGTTGAGGAAATGGTAGAATGGAAGTGCATGGAAAAGAGGAATAATGTGGAACCAGAGAGAAAGAGTTATGGGGATTGTAAAACAGAGGATGAAGTGCTGGAGGAGATATTAAATAGAAGACCCCCTCCATATCAACCGAGTCCTGTAGCAGTGACTCCAAATGCCCCACCAATAGAGACCAGATTTACTGGTACACCAAAATGATTTTCTGAAAGTAAAGGCAGTACAGAAGGAGAGGAATTGAGGTATGATTCTAATGTCCCATCAATTGAAACCAGACTTTCTGGTATTCCAAGACAATATTGTGAAAATAGAGGTAGCATGAATAGAGCAGAAAGGAGATTTGAAGGGAATCCAAGTACGTCCGAATATGTGCGATCTTCTAATGAATTGACTGAAAAGATACAGGAACTCACTAAAAATATAGAAGCTGTGACTGTTCCAGTAACAATAGGTCCTGTGATTCCAGTGTTCGAAAATCAGAAAATAAAAGAACCATCAATAACTATGCCTTTGAGCCCAAGTTTACAAAAAGTAAGAGAAAAGGTTTATCCAGATTTATCCGAAGTTAGGCATACTAGTCAGATGACACTGTCTGATTTGACCTTTAATCAAAGTCTCCCATATAAGTTCCCGATGGGTGTGGAATCAGATTCTACAACTCCTGAAAGGAGCCAAGAGAAAATTGATTTAACACAAACTCCTGTAGGACCGACAGAAAAGGAATTAAGTGATTGGCTTAAAACGCTGAAATTAAAAGATCAAGAACCTAAAGTATTATATGTGGTCAGACTCAAAATTGACATGGAAGAATTAATAATTGGAGATACATTAAAGGCATTAAAGGCATACCAAGATGATGAATTAATGTTCATGTGTAAAAGCATTACATGGAGAGCAAAAAATCTGCATGACGGGTTAGAGGGATTGGCAAATGACCCTGATATAGACTTTGCAAAGATTAAGATATTACAAAAGCCTTACAGAGTAGATTTTACTGAAAAAGACATTGACAATATGAATACTGCCGGAAGATTAACTCAGATAAAAGAATTGATTGTGTTGTTGAGGAAGTGGAGAGATGTGGAACGGTGGAAGAGTAAATAGACAAAGAAAAGAGAAGAAATTAATGACAAAACATCATTAACGTTTCCTGTCAGAGAAAAGGAGCCTGTAGCGAATGAGTTTCCGATGAGAGAAATACCAAGAGGAGGATATGTGCATGTTCCTTGGACTAGACAAGATATATTGTCATTTACAAGTGATTTCCCTAGGTTGCGAGAGAAACCAGTGGAATGGTACCGACAAGTGGGTCGATTTGTAAAGGTCTCAAAAGTGTTCTGGGAAGATTCAGATGAGTTGTCTGACATAGTAGTACCAGCAGATTTATGGTCTGAATGCAAGATTAATGTGGATTGGCCAGAAATGGAGTACAAAAGAGATTAAAAAATGGGTGCTCCAGGACCAGAAGTAATGCAAAAATATGAACAGGTAATAACACTCTTGAAGAATAAAATTCCCCCAAAAGAAACAGATTGGGTAAAGATTGACAGGACATTACAAGAACCCAAAGAATCAGTACATTCATTTTATGAAAGATTGTTGTTAGTGTTTAAGCAGTACAGTGGATATGAGGAGTTGAGTGAAAAGGACATGAGTCATTTTGTGTATCAATTTGTCTTTGGATTAAGACCATAGGTAGGGGATATGATTAACCATAATTTGATGGGTTGGCAGACATTTTCTGTTGATAAGGTGTTGAGGCATGCAAAAATATTGTATTGATGAGATTGAAGTTAAGCAAAGAAAGCTTAAAGAGAAAGCCATGTGGACCGAAAGTGGCTGAACATCAAGTAGCCCAATTAGATAACAAAAGTCATGATGGAGGTCAAGCGAAAATGAAATGGAACCTAAATAAAGGAAAAGGAATGGGTACTTTAGAAGATGCGAAGAAAACGTTTCCATGTCACAATTGCGGCAGGTTAGGGCATTGGAAGAACGAGTGTAAGTTGCCACCAAGAGTTAATACCGAAAATCCACAGGTGCAGAATGAGGTAAATTAACAGACATCGCAACAGCAACACGTAGTTACCCAACAGAGTCAGGTGCCACAACTACCACTTCCACACAGTGTAAATCTACAGAAATACAGTGCAGAGACAGGATTCTTCGGAGGAGAACAGGTAACAAGATAACCCAGAGTGAATGTGAGTGCACAGTATTGGATGAAGGAAGACGGGAATGAGTCAGATGAAAGTTATTGACAGTGTCTAGGAGAGGGAGAAGAGTGCGTACTTGGCGCAACTCTAGAGGTAGATCAATCTGGTACTTTTGTGAATGGAAAGGTGAATGGTATAAATGTGACATTCCTAGTGAACACAGGTGCTATCCGTCCTACTGTCAGATCAGTAGAAGTTCAAAATCTTCCTCTCTCCGGAGACTTCATCCAAGTAGTAGGCGTAGCGAATAGGCAGATTAAAACATCCCTGACTAAACCAGTGGAGGTTGAAATTGGCAATTTCAAAGATATGAATCAATTTATAGTGTGTGACAGTAGTCCTGTTAACCTTCTTGGAAGGGACATACTGTGCAAGATGAACTGTGCCACTTATTGTTCACCAGATGGCATTGAACTCCAAACTCCAGATGAAGATAGATTGTATAAAATGACCAGGTCACTGATAGACTCAGAACAAAATAGCATGGTTCCTGTATTTGACAAAGAAAAGATAGCTGGTAAATTAAAAGAAACAGACAAGGAAGAGGTGTGGCATTTCACAAGAGAAGATATTGGATTAATGAAAGGTGTGGATCCTGTGAAAGTTTCTGTAAAGGAAAGAGTGAGTTACCCACACATTCCTCAGTATAAATTGACAGCAGAAATAATTGAAGGAATAACTCAGGTGATAAACAAAATGATTGAACAGGGAATTTTGAGAGTAATCATAAGCAGTCCATGTAATTCACCTATAATGGGATTGAAAAAGCCTAATGGAACATTTAGGATAGTACAGGATTTACGAAACGTTAATAAAATTGTTGTCCCATGCTGTCCTGTTGTGCCAAATCCAGCTGTGATCCTGTACCAAATTCCACATGATGCAGAATGGTATTCAGTGATTGACCTATGTAATGCGTTCTTTACAGTTCCATTACACCATGATAGCCAGCCAATATTTGCATTCCGGTTTGGAGGCCGTAGTTTGGATTGGTGCTGAATTCCTCAGGGGTATACTGAGAGTCCCTCCATCTTTAATCAGCTGTTAAAGAAGTCATTGAAGAGTTTGAACATGCCTGGAAATTCAGTATTGGTTCAATATATTGATGACCTATTGGTAGCATGTGTTTCAGATACCATTTTTTTGCGTTACTGAATCAATTGGCAGAAGGAGGAAATAAGGTGCCATCATCAAAATTACAATTCTGTCAGAAAGAAGTACAGTATCTAGGTCACAAAATTTCCCAAGGAGTCAGACAAGTCACCATAGAAAGAATCAGAATCATACAGGGAATGAAACCTCCTAAAAGTCAGAAACAGGTGAGAATGTTCCTAGGAATGGTAGGTTACTGTCGACAATGGATCAGTGGATTTTCACCGATAGCATAGCCATTGCAGAGATTGACAAGAGAAGATGTAAGAGACCCCATAGTGCTAAACAAGGCAGAAATGGAGGCTTTTGAACGATTTAAAACCAGTCTGTGTGAAGCACCAGCATGGGGTATGCCTGAATATGAGAAAGAATTTGAACTATATCGCAGTGAATGAGAGGGATGTGCATTATCAGTTCTAATTCAGAGACATGGGAAATTGAGAAAGCCAATTGCATATTTCTCAGCTGTATTGGATCCAGTTGCTAAGGCATTGCTGGATGTTTGAAAGTAGTAGCTGCTACAAGTGTGAGTTTGGAACAGAGTGAAGGCATAGTGATGGGATACCCGGTGAAGGTATATGGACCTCATTCAGTGGAAATTCTCCTCACTAGGACCAAAACATAGTTCCTTACAAATAGCAGGATGAGAAAGTATGAAAAGGTAATTCTGGGTGCAGATAATGTGACAATAACACGATGTGTAAATGTGAATCCTTCTACATTGTTACCTGATGTCATGGATGTGGAGGTGAAAAATGAAGTTGATCATAAGTGTTTGGATGTTCTTGAGTATTGTACCAAACTAAGACCTGACATTAAGGATGAGCCCTTGCCTGAATCTGATTATGTAATGTTTGTAGATGGTTCATGTTTGAGAAGAGATGAAGGTACTCTGAGTGCTGCATATGCAGCATGTACAGTGACAGACATCCCCAACCGCCAGCTACTCTCGCCAACCTTTCACTCGCCACCGTCCCGCGCATCCGAAGAACAACCACCGGTGGTAGATTCTTCTCCCACCTCACTGCCAAGACAGGGAACACCCTCCCACTGAGCCTACGACAGACCCAAGACCTGCTGACCTTCAGTAGGATTCTCAAGACCTGGCTGTTCAATCAGTAGCGCCACCCCCAGCGCCTTGAGACCCTCGTGGGTATGTGGTGCGCTTTACAAATGATTGATTGATTGATTGCTTGATTGTCTGAAAGGAATTTGTTCTGCTCAAGTAGCGGAGCTGATTGCTGTGAACTGGGAAAGGAAATCAGGGTCAACGTAGTGACTGACAGTAAGTATGGCTTTGGGGTTGTCCATGACTATGGTCAACTGAGGTCCCAAAGAGGTTATTTAACTGCTGCACGATCCCCCATCAGAAATGCTAAGTTTGTGAAAATGTTGATTGATGCAATCCAGTTACCTGAGAAAATTGCTGTTGTGAAATGTGCAGCTCACAAGAAAGGAGATGATTATGTCACCAGAGGCAACCCTTTTGTTGACTCTATTGCTAGGTACTGTGCTAGAAATCTTGCATCTATAAATCGGGACAGAAGTGAGGAACATGTTTCAAGTCCTTTAATGCTAACAACAGTGGTTGAGACTTAGCAGGAGGTAAAACAAATGCAGGAAGAAGCAAGTGAGGAAGAAATAGACATTTGGTTAAAAGCAGGATGTAGACAAAGAGAAGAGGATAACATTTGGGTTTACAAAGATGAAAGATCAGCAATGCCTGATAGCATGATCTCTAACATGGTCCGAATGTACCATGGTCAAACTCATGTTGGGAGGGATGTGATAAGAATGTTTAGGCAAACCTGGTATAATCCCAAGTTCAGGATGATCGCTGAGAGCCGTTGTTAGCGATGTCTTGTATGCCAGCAGATAAACCCAAGAAGAAAAACAGTTGTGAGTTTGGGAACCATAGGACGGGAGGGAGGTCCATTTACAAGAATGCAGTTGGATTTCATTGAATTACCACCCTATAGGCTTCGATATGTGCTTGTGATCATTTGTCTATTTTGCCGGTGGGTGGAGGCCTTCCCTACCAGACGAAATGAGTGACTGTTGCGAAATTATTGTTAAGAGAGGTCATTCCACGTTTTGGTTTACCAATAACGATTGAGAGTGACAGAGGAACTAATTTTCAGAATGAGTTAATACAGATGATTTGTGAGGCACTGGACATTCATTAGAAATTACATTGTGCCTACAGACCAGAGGCTTCTGGGGTAGTTGACCAGGTAAACGGAACAATAAAGGTCAGAATTGCAAAAATGTGTTTGGCCACTGGACTGAAATGGCCCGATGCTTTGCCACTTGTTCTGATGAGCCTAAGGAGTTTACCTGATAGAAATACAGGATTGAGTCCTCATGAGATACTGACGGGAAGAGTGATGAGACAAGCATTTGTGTCAGTTGATAAACTGTTGACTATTAATGATGATATCATACTGGATTACTGCAAGAACCTGTCTGACGTGGTAACTTCTTTGTTTCTTCAGGTGGGAACTGAGGCAAACTCAAAAGAGAAACATCCAGTTCATGATCTAGTCCCTGGATATTGGGTTCGGATAAAAGTACACAGGAGAAGAAACTCTCTAGTTCCTCATTGGCAGAAACCAAGACAAGTCATTCTGGTTAGCACCACTGCAGTTAAGTGTGCTGGCGTAAAGAGATGAGCACACGCCAGCCACACATTCTGTGTGACTGAGCCTGAGAATCCACAGGACGAAGCAGAAAGCAAAACTGACTCAGATTCTGAAGGCAAACCAGACAGAAATCCAGATAATGAAGCTCGACCTGTTCGTCGACATCTGGAAATATCAGATGCAAGCTCTGCATCTGAAGGAGAAAGTGAAGTTGTTGAAGTACCAGAGTACCAGATTTTGAAGATCGACTTGGGAGTCGAGATCTGGCAAGGTCTGATACCAGTGTGAACACTGATCAAAATAAATATAGACATTATAGTCAGGCAAGTGATAAAGGACAGTCTGAAAGCTCTGGAAGCAGGAACGTAAATCTTGAAACTGGTGAAAAGGAAACAACTCACGATAAAGATGAGCTTCAAAGTAACAGCTATGGAGAAGTTCCTAAAAGAGTGAAAGACCTGACCAAAGAGAAAACAGATTCAGTGAATGAAATAGACACTATAAAGTTCACCATAAAAGAAACTGATGAGAAATCTGAAACTGAGTCTGATGACAGTGAGGATGAAACTAAATTAAGGAGAAACTCAAGAAAGAGAGCTTGGAGAGTGGAACGGGGTACTGTCAAACCTGAAAACAAAAGACCAGGTAACGGAGATAATTGGCCTAAGGGAAAAGATGGACTGAAATTCATACTGGTTAACAAAGCTAAAGTTCAAGAAGATCAAGTAAATGAAATACCCCAGTCAGAAGGATTCATTGGGAGAAAAGGTAGAGGGTTTGCAAAGGCCAAAAAGAGTAAGGAGACCAAATCAAAAGCAGAAGTCACCTGAATGGTCTTATGTTGCATTGCCTCCAATAAGGGAAGTAAATAGCAGTCAATAAAATTTGAATTATCAAAGTGAGGAAAAGGAAAGTGAGTGAACTGAAACTTAAAAGAGATAAAAGGAGTGCCTACACTGGGAAACCAAAGAGAGGTATAGGTGAAGGAACACAATTGTTGATTTTATTAATGGTAAGGACACTCTTTAAGTGCAAAAATATTTGGAAGAGACAATATAAGGCCAGAAAAGATTGTGAACATTTTTTGAAATACGCAGTGTAAAAAAAACAAGCATTTGCAATGCAATAGGTGTCGCATTCATGTGAGTTTGAGCTATTGGCATTGTAAATGACAATGCCTTTTATTTATGTTTTGCATTTTAAAACATAAATAAAAGGCATTGTTACTTACAATACTAATAGCTTAAACTCTCGCAAATGCAAGACCTATTGCATTGCAATCCAATAAAATCCAGTCAAAAGCAATATCCTAAACTTGGTACTAGATACAACAATCACTTTTATACAACTAGAAGATCCTTTAAGAAAGTTTTTTCTTTGGCTCTATTTTCAGAGAATATACCATGTCCATCTTCGAAATCAGCAACCCCTGCGGCAAACCAGCCCGTATACAGTGGGGTTGTCGCAAAAGCCTGCATGCATGCATTCCTTCTCAAGCCTAAACCAGCAGCATGGTCCCCAGTATGCCTTGTGCTTTGGTATGACATGCATGTTCACAAAGCAACATTTTTCGTTGCTTTAAATTATTTTATTTTTTATTTGGAAATAAAAATATATATAACAGCTGCAGATCCAAATTTGAAGGAATGCTTTGCTTTAACACAAAAAAATAAATGCTTTCCGAAACACTGTCTGTGTGAATGCCTTTTAGATCGAGCTTGTGTTAAAACCGAAGAGGAACAAACTGTGTATTAAATGCAAGGGGCACTATTTTAGAAACGTTCAGAAGTGTCCAAATAAGTCTGCAAAACTGCCTGCAACCACAGAGGCAACATCAAAAGGAATTAAGAGAATGCAGGTTTTATTTTTTAATACATGCCTTTAGCCATAAGATGGCTTTCCCATACAAGACATGGCATGGTTTGTAGTGCCCCAATTCTCTTCCTGAATGTCGCACACACTTACTTCTCAAGGACGTCATGCCTACCTTGCCGCTGCTCATCTTTCTGTTGTGCACTTCCAAGCCCACGATCTGGTGGCATGTGCTGATGGCAAGAAAAGGTGCAGTCTCCCCCACCAAATAATAGAGCCCTACCTCATACGATTGGGATCTGGAACAATTAACTTTTGGTGAAGAAAGAAAGTAAGAAACAGAGGAAAGAGCAGACAGAACAACGAGAGCACATAAGCATTATGAATTAGTCATCAGCTAGGCTGGATAAAGAGACAGAACTCATCTGAGTATAGGCAGAAAGTAAAGTACCAGACATATAAAAGAAAGAGCAGATAGGAAGAGGAGAGACAGCAGCCAAGCAAGGGACAAGTCATATAAAGGAAACCGCAATTATGAAGATGGAGAAAGCAGCCAAGCAGGTAAGACAGATAAACCACGCATGCAAACTCCTAGAATAGCCTTTGCCAGGCTATACACAAAGGGACTGACGGATGCCGCTTCCCGCGAGACACTGCATTAAAACATCCAGCGCTTGAAATGAAAACATATGCACTTCTTAAAGTAGTGTAAACAGAGAGATGTCTGACAGCACTGACCGGACAAAAGCTGCCTCAGCCACCAACTTTAGAAACCATGTTATAACAGTGGGCATTTCAGAAAGAACTAAAACGTAATGATGTTATTGCTAACAACTGCCTCGTATTTGGTATCCACAAATGTGACTGATGAGTTTCACCCAAACAACACTATGTGCAAAGCGGAATCCTGAGCTTCCACCTGCCACATGCTCTCGACCACTGTCTGTACAAACGCAACAGTGCCTTGGCTGAAACACGCCTTAAAAGTAAGCTTCAGATTTACTACAGGGAAAGCGTGAAACAAAGCAAATAGGAGCCAGGCATACCTGCACAAACGGCTCCTTGTCCGCCCCAGCACAGTAGATAATTTTGAGGTTGATGGGCATTGTCCGACTCCTCATGGCTGCAACGGAAGCATTGCTGTCTGCACTACGTTCCTGGTTGCCTGCAGACTTATGTTCACCGTGCGCGCGGTTTCCTCACTTTCTGAAAGCACTACTGTGTTTTAGCCAGGCCTGAGGCGCCACACGAAAAAAATCTAGATACCACGTTGCCCTAGAGGATCCCTAGAGGATCAGCGCCATCACACGCGGAGGCGGTCATGCCCGAGAGACCATGAGGGTGAGAGGGCTGCAACAAAACTGCAAGAACCAACCGAACTCAAATGGAAATCCGGACTATAGCCGCCTCAGGCACAGAACGCATCACGAAGTAACACGTAGCATGCAACTCTTACAAAAACCCATATGGTACTGCTATTCAAGGTGAACGCGCGGCCTCACCCTTTGTAGAATGGCATAAGGACTGTAACAGTGCCTCACCTGTTTAAGGCGAGAAATGAGTACGGTCTTGACTCCCGTGATGTCCAGCCCACGACGCTTTAGCTCGGACTTAAGGTCGATGACGCGCAGCTCGGTGATCTTCTTACCCTCGGAGACAGCGGCCGCCATTTTGAAGAGCGCGAGTATGAAAAGCGGCGTCGCAATGCGCATGCGCCTACTACGTAGCCAACCAGCTAGAAGCTGAGGAGTAAAAACAAGCTGATTGAGGAACGCCGGGCGCGGTGAGAGTGCACGAGATGCAGTGCCGTGAGCGTGCACATCGGCGCACGCTGAAGATTGCCGGAGAAGACACGCCGACCTCCTAGTCTGCCTGCTGTGAGCACACGCAAAGAGACCGGTGAGTGTGGGGGTGTGTGAGAGGGAGGGGATGTGTGTGTGTGTGTGCATGTGCGTGTGCGTGGGGGGGTGCCTGTGTGCGTGTGTGCATGTGTGTGCCTGTAGGTGCCCGTCAACGGTCTCTAGCGAGACCTAATTAACCGCACAAGCTGTTCACTGTGAAGCGCGTTCACAGACCTGGGTCGGCTCGTGCCCAGGTCTGTATCGGGCTCGTTCACAGCTCTGACTCCCTTGGCAGGGATGAAGGCGGCTATAAGTCTCGTTGGCGGTAGCGCTTTGCGCTGCAACGCCAGCGAGACCTAAAAATAAATGGCTACTAATGATGTGCAAAGATCTGAATGTACTATTTTTAGAAAATGGTGTAGAATGTTGTTAATACGCACAGGGTTATTAATATTGGTATGTTGATATTAGCTATTGTGATTCCTTTTACGCCTGATTTTGAAAAAGCAAAGGCAAATGAGGGTATAAGTGAAAAGGTCTATGAGTCAAAGCGTGAAATGAAGCATGTTTACCAACCAGAAATGCATCAAGATAATTCCATTAGTGATTACTCTAGAAATACATTTTCGAAATTACTGTCTGAATGTGTGAGAACTATGGATGCCAGTGATTGTTATGTCTGTGTGAAATTACCTGCATCTGTATCAGAGGGTGTGACATATCACCACCTTCCATTAACATATGGGGTTACATGTAGTGTGTTAGCAAGTTTATTTTATAAAACAGGTAAATTAGAGTGTTATCATTCAAATCCTGATGATGTTTTTGCAAAATTGAATGTCGTAGCTGAATGGAACCAAATCGAACCTGCAAAAGTTTTTGGAGAATATTTTTGGGAAACACAAGAACTGACCCATGATTATGCGTTCAAACATAATTTGACTTGTAAAATGAGAAATGCGGAGAAAGCCTTTTTGGACATGGTAGAGGAAAGGAGAATCCAATATAAAAGAAAAGAAAAAGCAAAGCAATCTAAATCTACAATATGGACATTTGAGGACGACAATATTGAAAGACATAATGTGAATGTGGCTATAAGTATAGATACACCATTATTAGGGAAGCTATGTATTCAAAGACACTGTGTATGATAATTATTTTGTGGGAGCGAATCAATGTGAAGATACATATATTATAAAAGGGGGTTGGGGGTTTAAAGGAGGTAATGATCCAGTTTCCCCCGGTATTTATTTCCTGAACAGGAACACAGCTTTTTATAGATTGCCTGATCACTGGTCTGGGTCCTGCTATATAGGCCTGGTCTTTCCAAACATTTTCCATGTAGACAGAGGAAATAACGGAATTCATGAGATAGGTAAACCTTTAAGTCGAAGGCGAAGGGAGAGTGTGATAGAAATAATAGGTGATGTTTTTGGAGCATTGATACCAGCAGTGGGTATATCTTTTAATGCAAACCGAAATTCGGAAGTTGTCAACGATAGTAGATCGTTTATCAACAGACACTGCAGGGGGATTCCTAATGGTAAATACGGAAATGGTTGCTATGAGAGCTATGGTAATGCAAAATCGTCTTGCTCTTGATAACATTTTGGCAAAAGAGGGAGGAGTCTGTGGAATTTTAAAGGTACAGCACTGTTGTAGCTATATTCCTGACAAAAGTTAAAACATCGAAAGGTATATTACAAACCTTACAGAATTGCATAAATAATTATACCACTGGAAGTTGATGGTGTTCTTGAGAAACTTGGTAGGAGTTTTTCAGCTGTCATGAAATGGTTTTATGACATTGGTAGATCAATAAGAGGTAAAGTATTAATTCCTGTAACCATATTAATAGTAATATTCTTAGTTTTAAGATTAGGTTGTAAACTTACAAAAAGAAGAAACGTTAAAAGATCTATAAAAAATAAATTTGAAGAAAGACAAGGAAGAGAACGTGAAAAGGGGGACATTGAGATGGAAGAGTTTCAAGAGAAACTGTATCAAGAGAGAAAGAAAATAGAAGATACTGATCTATAAACCATACTAATTGAAAAGAACTTGAAACATGTTTTTGAAATTTTTTTCAAATTTTTAGGTGTTATTTGGAGATAAAAGGGGGAGTTGATGGAGCGAGGGTGAAAACAAAACATTTTTGATTACCCCTCATGAAGTCATCCTCCCATAACCGTAGTATGTACTAATTGTGTGATTTTAAAATTAACCAACATAAGAATAGAAAGCACATACACAAATACATGTGGGATACTAATTTGCTTGAGTTGCAAACCGTAATATGTTAATTGGGTGAAACTGTCTTACTAATATAGTACGTAAATGCTATAATCTAATGAAAAGGTATGCATGTATGCTTTTTAAAGGTATAATTGTGGCAGAAATGACCGAGAATAGTAAGAAAACAACGCATGCATGTGGCTTATATACTAGGTAACCGCTAACAGGGTGAACTTAGAATTGGGGGAGGTAAACAGAAGGGCTTTACTTCGAAATCTAACATTTGATTGTGTTTGTTTCTATGATAGTTCCCGTTATGACCCATGCGGCCTAGTAAAACATGGAGGGTTTGCGAGACTCCAAGAAAGTGTCTTTCTACGCATGCGCGACTGTGCTCAAGAGATGTGCAAGCAGTCTGTGACTGTGCGGCTTGGGTCAAGGTCGGCGTGGCCTGAAGAGCAGAATGGTGCCAAGTTAAGATGTCCGTGTTGTGAGCCTGGGAAAGTACTGTAAAGTGACGAGTTAAAGGACAAGGGTGAAAGAATGCAATAACGAACAATCAGAACTTTATTATGCTTAGAACTATGACTAGGCGGAAATATGGACAATGAGTAGATGAGGTTATCCTTATCCACCCCTTGAATGGACCAATGAGAATTGAATGTGGACCCTAAAAGTTTCAAATTTAGTTAGATAGGTAAAAATGGTATAAAAGAGGTCGTTTGGATGAGAGAAAAAAGCTTGCTTTTGAATTACTTTTTGCACCACGACATGCTGTCGGACTGATCGATTTTTTCTTGGTGCAAAGACTTTGACATTTTTCCTGACTTTAACTTTTGACGGGGTCGGAGTCCTGATGGCTGGTGAACATCGAGAAAGAATAGAGAGGCTGTTTTGGGGAACTCTGCTGTTCTAATAATGATTTATAAAGCGGAGAAGATTGGTAATATGACTTTGATTTATTTTCCTGAACTATTCTGCTAATAAATGTAAACTGTTTGAATTAATTATCTCTTTCTTTAGGTGAATTAATAAAAATGCTTAATTGAATTCGAGCTAAAGGTTTAATAAAGTAAGGTCATGCTAGGAGATTTCAAAATTTAAAAATAAAAATTAAATAGATGGAGAGTTATGCTCGTCTTTTTGTCCATTAGTTAACTTTTACTAGCTGATCCATTGACAGTGGGGTGTCTTAAATGTTTTCTTGAGAATTAAAACCATGGTAAGATCCAATAAAATGCATATGTATATAATGTATAGAATTTAGGCTAAATAGATGAAGTAGGACACTCCGCTATTCCAGCAGCTCATCCTCTGGTTTTCACTGATCTTGGCAGCAGAGTGATTAGTGTGAATAAGTGACTCGCGGTGTTATGGGCCCCACCGACGAGTAAAGTGAGATAGCTCTTAGGATAGATTCTTTATGAATAAAATGCTTACCCTAATTGGGCTAGGCTCATCTGCTTGAAGACACTGTTTTCCTACGTCCAATGTACCATCTTTTGTTACTGCTCCTCGTTACCGCTTACTGTGACCCCCTTCATTGCCCGTTGATACCGGTTTTATTGTATTACCCTCCTTGGTGTAATTGGCCTGGAATCTGTGATTAATCCTGTTTTTTTGTATTTTTTACCCCTACTTGATGACATTTGAGTTTTATGTCCTTCCTTCCATTCTATTGTGACGCGCTCTGATATCCCTCGGGATCTTGTTAGCGCTATATAAATCTTTATAAATAAAATAAAAGAAATAAATAAATACGGAAGGGCTGGTAGTTAACTCTAAATTTGGGCAGAATAAAGGCAGGGTGTTGGGTGTAGTCTTTTGCCACCGGTCAGCCTTTACTAAGTGCATTATTGAATCACACTTAAAACTCATTTATTTTTTCCGCTGGCTTGTTGAATGTTTTGGCCTGAAACTGCAGTTCTGTTGATATTTGCAAACTGAAGACTGCATCTTAATTCAATTTCCTTGTACTATCACATTCACATTTGGAGGTTTTCAAGTGGGGAAACCTGTGTTTCATTGTTTGACAGCCTTTTCTGAAATTTCAGTATTTCTGGCTAAATCAAGTGCTTTGTCTAAAGTGGAATTTTTAAAAGACAGTAGCCTTTCTTACACCCTTTTGGAATGGCACCTTTAAATAATTGGTCCTAATCAGCTGCGAAGTGAAGCTTTCAAATTCACAACTTTTGACTAACATTTTTATTGCTTTCGCTAAATCTTGATAGATTCATTTGACTGCTTTTTTGTAATTTGAAATTCCTCGAATTCTTTATCACCATCTGGTGCTACAATGGGTGGTAAACAGTCAGGCACGTTTCCCCCTTTATTGGTTAAAAAAGAGAAAGCAAGTTCTTTTTACTGTCTTGCCTGAATATTAAACAATCAATCGCACCTAAGCGTTGAATGATGTTATGTAATCAGTCCCCATATTTTTTTAGGAGCATTGCTATTATCTTGCAGAAAGGGAAGCCGAGGTGTTAATTTATAATAGTGGTTAAACTAAAGTGAAGGGATGTTCAGTGGAAACACCTCTCAGGTACTGTGTGAATTCCTCACTAGCAAGTGCAATGACCCTAGATTGACAGAGTGAAAAATCAATTATTGATCTTCTTGAATGGAAATCCACTTGGATCCACAGATAAGCCTGGATGTGTTGTAATTAGCTGATTTCCTGAAGTGAACTAAACAATACATGAACGGGACCACCAGTGGCACTCTCAAGGCACGTGATGTCATATGTCACAGCGGCTAGCAATGGGTTAACTTGTCCTTGGGGCAGAACACCATTTTCAAAATATTTACAACAAAATGTTGGATTTTGCCAAAAAGGCAACACCACGCTCCAACATTTTTAAAACGCAGGGATGTGGTGTATTCATATCTACACCCCTGTGTTTCCCTTAGCCCTGGTGATAATAAAGCTGCCTAGTGCCAGCGCAGACACCCTTGCGCCATGAATGGCTCCTTGTGGTGGTGTAGATATACAACTCATGTTTGAAGACTGAAACCAATTAAAGACAGGTGACAGTGGTATGTCCATCCACAGTCAAGAAACTGTGAGGCATATTTACTAGAAACGGACGCAGCGCAGTGTTATGCCAAAATTAGTAACCCTGTGCTCCGTCAGTTTCAAAGCACAGGGATGCGCTATATTTACAAGAATATGGTGCACCCCTGTGTTTCCCCTAGCACTGGTGCTAAAGTAACTGCCTAGCGCCAGCCAGGCACCCTTTCACCATGTTTCGAGGGGCGATTGTTTATGTGAAGGAAGGGACACCTTCCTGCACATAAACAATCTAGAAAGGCGATTTGCTCTTTCTATGTGCGCTGCAGAATGCAGGACACATGGAAACTGCGAAAAACAAAGACAAATTAATAATTTCTCCTCGTATCACCAGTATAAGCCCAGGTATTCCCTGGTCTTCGTTTTTGACACTGCCCCACCCTTGTAAAAGTGGGGCTGCGTCAAAAAGCAATGGGTGTTATGACAAAACACCCACTGTAACACCCATTGCCTGCCCCTTTCATGCTGAGTGAAGTGTGAAAAGGGGCCTTATTTGCAAAGCGGCGTTAAGCCACATTAAGTGGCTTAATGCCGCTTTGTAAATAATGTGAAGGGATATCGCCACCAGAATGTTCCTAAAAGTTACCAAATGTTGTAGAAATGTGAGCAAGTGGATCCATCAAACCACAAAAATGTTATACTATTTCTAATTCTACAAAATTTTCCATGGTAGTCTTCCCAAACAGTTGACTTCTAGCATAGGTTAAATAGTGTTGTATGTTCGAGTTAGTTATAAATAGGACATTTTTAGTACAATGAGCCCACAGCAGTCTTTTCTTGTCAATCATATTGTAAAAGGGCAGAAGTTGGTTACCGACGGATTACAGATTAGAAAGAAACACGATGACACATATTTTGTTTCACAAGGCTACAGTGAATAAAATATACAGATGGAGTCCCAGCAAAGGCTAAACTACTTTTTAAACTTTGCAGCAAACCGGTCATTAGAAAAGGTGTTAAGAAGGTGGGCCAGAACGCTCATATAGTCCTCTCTTAAGATAGTGCATGTGAAAAAAGATTAAGCAAAACTGATGATGACTCAATATCCAGAGATAAAAGAGCCTAGAAAGTGTGTCAAGTTCTAAAAAAAAGGGTTACATTGGTTTAGGATTGGTGGGAATAAAGATCGAAACGTCATAGTCAATTCCCATTTCTGAGCTGTTATGTTATGTGCTTCCGAAAAGGTAAAGAGTTTTGGAGTCAAAGGTGATGTGAAAAGACCTCCACATGGTATAGTGTGAAGTTGATAATAATTTGTGATTTAGAAGAACTGTATTTCGAAAACCATATTAAAAAGTAGAAACTCGGGTCAAGAAAAGGTAGAAAAGGGGGCATATTTACAAGGCGTTAACGCCACCAGAACGTCACTTTTTTCCCAAGTTCTAATGGCATTAAGTCCTTCACCATTTTTACAAGGTGGTGCTAGGCCACTTAACATGCCTTAGCACCGTCTTCAAATAATGCCTATATTCATGCATCAATTAGCATGAATGGGGTGTGCAATGGTTGTTGTAGTGGGCGTTCCACCACAACAAACATTGCTTTTTGATGCTGACCCATATTTACAAGGTATGGGGCAGTGCCAAAAATATCGCCAGGGAATACCTTATCTTTAGCAGGCAATACGAGGAGAAATGTTTCTCCTCATATTTAGCTCTGTCCATGTGGGCTGCATCCTGCAGCACGTATAGAAACAGGAAATTGCCTGAAAAGATTGTTTATGTGCAGGAAGGTGCCACTTCCTTTACACAAGCAATCACCCCTGCAGCGCAGGCACCCTTGCAACATGGCAAAAGGGTGCCTGGTTGGTGCTAGGCAGCTTCTTTAGCGCCAGCGCTAGGGCGAAGGCATGGGTGTGCCACATTCTTGTAAATACAGTGCATACCTGCGCTTTTAAACTGATGGAGCGTGGCGTTACTAACTTTGGCGTAACACTATGCTTCACCAGTTTCTAGTAAATATGCCTTACAGTTTTTTGAGTGCGGTTGGACATACCACTGTCAAAGGTCTTCAATTGGTTTCAGTCTTCAAAAATGAGTTGTGTATCTCTACCACCACAATGAGCCATTCAGTGACATTCTGGCTATAGGGTGGGAGCACAGTGCAGGGTGAGTGTGGAGATGAGAGGCAAAGAAATTAATGATAAAGGTGTGATACAGGCAGTGCTTATGATGAGAATTTCTTTGCCGAGACAGGGCAATAGGGGTTTCTTTACAATACTCCCTGGCAGTGTCATTTTTTAACTATGTAGTGACAACTGATTAGAACCAACAGCACCATCTGTTCATTGACGTAGGTTCGTAACTGAGGCAGTTCAAGGACTCTAGAGCTCTTTGGCAAACGTAAAAGGACGAGCAATACTAGGAACTGTAGCTGGACAGGTGTGATTTATTGGAGCACAGGGGAAATTATACAGCATGATTCCCCCCAACCAGATTGTAACTGTCCAGTAAGAACATTACAAGATTATATTTTGTGGAGTTTCATGACATCACGGCATCAGTCACCAGTCATCACAAAACCCTATGGAACTAAGCCATTCAAGCTGCTTTGGCAGTTTGGTCTGGACTGTTCCCATGAGGCACATGGTCAAGACTGATTTGCATATGGCCATGTCTGAACTGGGATGGCTTGGTGAGTAAAATAACGATGGATTAAACCCAGATCTGTGACTGCGGGTGAATGTTCTGCCATTGTGCAACATTCCGTCCATCATCTTGTGTGTTGTGCTGTTCACCCGATGTGGGAAGGGTATGCCCAGACGTGGGACCCGTGCTCACTACGCCACTGGAGTCAAGCTATCCTGGCTGATAAAGGCTGATAGCCAGAAACCGGTCCTAGGATGCTTGATTCCGGTCCAGGGAAGACATGGCTTGACAGTTTGGTCTGGACTGTTCCCATGAGGCACAGGGTCAAGACTAATTTACATATGGCCATGTCTGAACTGGGGTTGCTTGGCGAGCAAAATAACGATGGATTAAACCCAGATCTGTGACTGGGGGTGAATGTTCTGCCATTGTGCAACATTCCGTCCATCATCTAGTGTGTTTTGCCATTGGGATGAGAGCTCTTTCCTTTTGGAAAACCTTGAAGTAGCAGACTTTTGATTTACTGTTCTCATAAATTGTTTTTGTATTCCAATTGAAGGAGCACTTAAAGGGCAACACCACAAAGTTCTCAGAAGTAGGGACAGATGGGCCTCCTGGTTCTCATCAGTTAAATTTTGGTCTCTGATAAGTGTTTCATATGTTCTGGCTTTGCTAGCTGCTGTTTGGGAAATGTAAGCTTCCTTCTCCTCATGCAGCATCTCTAGAAGTTGCCTTTCGATTGGGAAGTGAGAATTCCTTGCACACAGGGGCTCCAATTCCCAAAGAATTTGCTGTGACTTCGTCTTGCAGTACTATGGGCCCGATTCACAGAACTAACTTAAGACAAAATCCTAAACTTACTACCATTTACGTATTCACAGAAGGCACTTACTCATTTTGGTATTCACAGAAGGCACTTACTCATTTTGGTATTCACAGAAGGCACTTACTCATTGATGAGTAAGTGCCTTCTGTGAATTATAAAAATGAGTAAGTGCCTTCTGTGAATACAAAAATTAGTAAATGGTAGTTCAGTGAATCGGACCTCTGTGTTTTTCCTGAATTCTAGGGGTACGCCAGGAATAAGTCGGCAATACTCCTGGAATAATAGCTGCCGAATTCCAGGATAAGCAGATTTCTATATGAGCAAGTCAGACCTCCTCAAAGAGAGGTCTTTGTCAATTAGATATGCCATATGATGAAGCTTGGAATTGTGGAGCCATAAGCATTTGTAGGAACAGCAGAGCAGTTAGCAAGAGCAAGTAGTTTTGTTAGATCTCTGAGAATAGGTCAACAGAAAAGGCACATGAAACTTAATGGTGGATGGGGAACAGGCATTTCCAAGGCTTTGCTAGTTGCACACCCCTCCAGCCACTAATTCTACAAAATATTCCATGGTAGTCTTCCCAAACAGTTGACTTCTAGCATAGGTTAAATAGTGTTGTATGTTCAAGTTAGTTATAAATAGGACAGTTTTAGTACAATGAGCCCACAGCAGTCTTTTCTTGTCAATCATATTGTAAAAGGGCAGAAGTTGGTTACTGACGGATTACAGATTAGAAAGAAACACGATTACACATATTTTGTTTCACAAGGCTACAGTGAATAAAATATACAGATGGAGTCCCAGCAAAGGCTAAACTACTTTTTAAACTTTGCAGCAAACCGGTCATTAGAAAAGGTGTTAAGAAGGTGGGCCAGAACGCTCATACAGTCCTCTCTTAAGATAGTGCATGTGAAAAAAGATTAAGCAAAACTGATGATGACTGATGACTGATGCGCCAGCATTTTGAATTTTGTACTTTGCTAACTCATTAGCCAGCTTACCTCCTCCATCTCGCTCTCGACCCCGGTCCGCCCCGGCAGTGTGCCGTTTGTGCGGAGGGTCATCCTTACGAGCGACACTTCCTGCCTGGCTCTGCACCACTTCCGCCCTGCCTCTACACCGTGCAGGTGAGCGGTCTAGTGGTTGCAGAAGCCTTTTCTTTATCTTGCTTCCTGTTTGACCTTGCTGTCAGACAACTGTGGCAGGCAACTGAGGTGGGCAGGCTACAGGCGCGTTCCGACGCCGCTGATACTTTTAACTACACAACCCAGCTGACTACGAGCTGTGTTGTGCACTCTGTGTGTATTTTTAAAACTTGTAAGGTGAATACTACTAATGCGCCAGCATTTAGAATTTTGTACTTTGCTAACTGATTAGCCAGCTTACCTCCTCCATCTCGCTCTCGACCCCGGTCCGCCCCGGCAGTGTGCCGTTTGTGCGGAGGGTCATCCTTACGAGCGACACTTCCTGCCTGGCTCTGCACCACTTCCGCCCTGCCTCTACACCGTGCAGGTGAGCGGTCTAGTGGCTCACGGCAGACGGCATAAATGGCAACCTGGAGTAAGCGCAGCGGACGAGCGCAGCAGGAGCGCCGACTTCGCGCCGAAGTCGCGCATAAGTCAAGCCCGTCCGCGCCCGTCCGATGCCGACCGGGGCTAGGGGTACTTCAGTCTGCCCAATTAATCACCTACACTTTCTCCCAACTCCTCAGTCTCCAGGGCACTTGGCCATTATCCGCCTTTGCTCGCTCTCGCATTTCTTCTCTTGATTTGTCCCCTGCCCCCTCTTTTTCCTGTCCTCCCCCTTCCCCCTCTCCCCTGCATCTCCCTGGAGGAGATGCCAGCCCAGTATCACTCAGGACTCTCTCGGCCTATTACCTTAATACCCGGTCAGCAGTGGCCCATTCTCACGAACTGTCGGTGCTGCTGGACCTCCACGCACCGGACCTTCTCTTTTTAACTGAGACTTGGTTTAGTGACGATTCCCTCCCCGTCTTATTGGCCACTCTCCCCGCTCCATACTATGCTCTACGTGCTGACCGTTCTGCTGGTAGGGCGGGGGGCGGTGTAGCGGTCATTACCCGGGCTGACCTCCCCTTTCAACCTTTATCTCTGCCAGATATTGCCACAACAGAGTACCTGGCCATTCGTACCACATCTACTACCCCCCCTCTTACTTGTGTTCTCACTTACCGCCCCCCTCAATCACCTTTATTGTTTCTCGCCGATTTTCAGGAGGTACTGGCCACACTTTCGGTTAATAACTCCTCTATCTTATTATTGGGAGATTTTAATTTTTGGCCTTCAGATCCAGCGGAATGTCCGTCCTCAAGAGAGTTCTCAGATACCCTTCAATCCCTCAATTTTGTGTCCCATGTCCACTCTCCCACTCACGTCAAAGGACATATCTTAGATCAGATCTGGTCCCTAAAGTGTCCGTCCCTATCCATCTCACCCTGCACCTGGTCTGACCATCATCTGATTTCGTTTACCCTTCCCATCAACCCCACTGTTAGGCCCCCGCTCCCTAAGAATGTCTGGGTCCGCTCATGGAGCCGAGTGGATCCTGACAATCTATCCGCATCACTAACCTCTTCCTACCCCACCCTCCAAGGCCTATCCACTCTCTCTCAGGCCATTGCCATTGAACAATGGCTCTCCTCAGGCTGTGACTCCATTGCTCCACTGAAGCGGGTAACTGCAAAGCGGGAGAAGGATGCCAATTTGTGGTTTAACGAGGATCTTAAGACCACCAAACTAGCGGTACGCCGAGCCGAGCGTGCCTGGAGGAGGAATTACTGCCCCTCACTTAGATCTGAGTTTATTAGTATTCTGGCTCAATACAAGAAGGCTATCTTGACTGCTAAAACGGCCTACTTTTCCTAAAAGATCCTTGCAGCTGAGAATCAATCGAGGGAAATTTTCTCGATTGTTCACAATCTGGCATTCTCCGATAGGACATCTCTGAAGCCCACCCCTTCTCAGGATCTTTGTCACTCCTTAAATAATTTCTTCATTGAGAAGATCGCCATTATTAAAGCCAACATTCCCTCACCTTCCCTCACTTTTGTTGACACTCAGTGCCCTCCTCCTAAGGGACAATTCAATGCCCTTCCTCCCCTGACCAAGGAATCCCTGACCTCGATAATTCCCCTTGTTAAATCTGGCTCCCCATTAGACACTTGCCCCGCGCACATCCTCCGCCATATTTATACCACTTGCCCAGACCCTGCTCTCCACTTCCTCAACAGTTCTCTTTCTCAGGGGGTTGTAACCAATTCACTGAAAACAGCAGTTATTGTCCCCATTCTAAAGAAGCCCGGCGCAGACCCTTCGGTCCCCGCCAACTATCGCCCCATCTCCCTCCTGCCATTTTTGGCCAAAGTGCTCGAACGTCATGTCACCAGTTCTTTGAGCACTTTTGTGGAGGAGTATGGGGTCTTAGCCCCTCGCCAGGCTGGTTTCCGCCCCGCACATTCTACAGAGTCCGTAGTACTCACGGTCCTTGACAACCTCAGGGAGGGCATGGATACCAACCAGACCCAGGCTTTGGTCCTCCTCGATCTCTCAGCCGCCTTTGACACGGTTGACCATACCATCCTGCTTTCCCGTGTCAAGGCGGCGGGGATCGGGGGTACCGCCCTGGTGTGGTTATCCTCCTTCCTGAGGGACCGCACCCAGGCTGTTCGCCTGGGTGATTTTTCTGCGGACTTCCAGAAAGTCCAGTGCGGGGTCCCCCAAGGTTCCTCCCTTTCACCTCTTTTGTTTAACCTTTATATTGCCCCTCTTATTTTTTTCATTACAGCAAATGGAGGTCGGCGTATACAATTATGCGGATGACCTCCAACTTGTTTTTAATGTCTTCTTCCCCTGCTTCCATCTTAAATTTCCAGTCTATTATGATTTGTATCCGGGACTGGATGAACCACAACCATCTGAAACTCAACCCGGACAAGACCGAGCTGGTGTTGACGGGTGGTTCATCCAGTCCCTGGTCCTCACTTTTTTGGCCCCCTTCCCTTGGTCCTCCCCCGGTCCCTTCTACCTCAGTTAAAACATTAGGTATTAAACTTAATTCTCAGCTCACTCTTCACTCCCAGGTTAGCTCTGTGGTGTCCTCCTCTTTTCTGTCACTACGCACTATACGCAAGGTATCCTGCTTCTTTTCCTTTGATGCCTTGAAATTGATCATCTTGGCGATGGTTATCTCCCGCCTGGATTATGGTAACGCTCTATATGCAGGTATACCTGCATATAGCTTAAGGCGTTTGCAGTTGATCCAGAACCAGGCGGCACGGCTGGTGTTCAATCTCCCAAAATCCCATCACGTAACACCCCTTCTTAAATCCCTTCACTGGCTCCCTGTTCGCGAACGCGTCCAGTTTAAGCTTGCTTCCATCATCTGTCAAGCACGACTGGGCATGGCTCCGGCTTTCATTACATCAGAAATCGTTCCCTATGTTCCCACTAGGGAACTACGCTCATCTACGCAATCCCTCCTGACAGTCTCTCGATTCCGGAGGAAGAAATGGGGAGGTTCGAAGTTCGCGACCCTTGCACCAGTTCTATGGAATTCCCTGCCTCTAGAGCTTAGATCCATACCTCTTGACCCTCAATTCCGAAAAAAGCTCAAAACCTATTTATTTGCTAAATCTTTTAACTAGATCACCTGTTGTTTCTGTTTCCTATTTATCTAACTTCTGTTATTCCCACCCAAGAGGTCTGTCTGTTGCAGCGCCATGAAACCGCTGGTGAAAGTGCGCTATATAAATATTTTTAAACTCAAACTCAAACTCAAACTCAATATCCAGAGATAAAAGAGCCTAGTAAAGATTGTATATGTGCAGGAAGGTGCCACTTCCTTTACACAAGCAATCACCTCTGCAGTGCAGGCACCCTTGCAACATGGCAAAAGGGTGCTTGGTTGGTGCTAGGCAGCTTCTTTAGCGCCAGCGCTAGGGCGAAGGCGTGGGTGTGCCACATTCTTGTAAATACGCTTTTAAACTGATGGAGCGTGGGGTTACTAACTTTGGCGTAACACTATGCTTCACCAGTTTCTAGTAAATATGCCTTACAGTTTTTTGAGTGCGGTTGGATATACCACTGTCAAAGGTCTTCAATTGGTTTCAGTCTTCAAAAATGAGTTGTGTATCTCTGCCACCACAATGAGCTCATTCAGTGACATTCTGGCTATAGGGTGGGAGCACAGTGCAGGGTGAGTGTGGAGATAAGAGGCAAAGAAATTAATGATAAAGGTGTGATACAGGCAGTGCTTATGATGAGAATTTCTTTGCCAAGACAGGGCAATAGGGGTTTCTTTACAAGACTTCCTGGCAGTGTCATTTTTTAACCATGTAGTGACAACTGATTAGAACCAACAGCACCATCTGTTCATTGACGTAGGTACGTAACTGAGGCAGTTCAAGGACTCTAGAGCTCTTTGGCAAACTTAAAATGACGAACAATACTAGGAACTGTAGCTGGACAGGTGTGATTTATTGGAGCACAGGGGAAATTATACAGCATGATTCCCCCCAACCAGATTGTAACTGTCCAGTAAGAACATTACAAGATTATATTTTGTGGAGTTTCATGACATCACGGCATCAGTCACCAGTCATCACAAAACCCTATGGAACTAAGCCATTCAAGCTGCATTGGCAGTTTGGTCTGGACTGTTCCCATGAGGCACATGGTCAAGACTGATTTGCATATGGCCATGTCTGAACTGGGATGGCTTGGTGAGCAAAATAACGATGGATTAAACCCAGATCTGTGAATGCGGGTGAATGTTCTGCCATTGTGCAACATTCCGTCCATCATCTTGTGTGTTGTGCTGTTCACCCGATGTGGGAAGAGTATGCCCAGACGTGGGACCCGTGCTCACTACGCCACTGGAGTCAAGCTATCCTGGCTGATGAAGGCTGATAGCCAGAAACCGGTCCTAGGATGCTTGATTCCGGTCCAGGGAAGACATGGCTTGACAGTTTGGTCTGGACTGTTCCCATGAGGCACAGGGTCAAGACTAATTTACATATGGCCATGTCTGAACTGGGGTTGCTTGGCGAGCAAAATAACGATGGATTAAACCCAGATCTGTGACTGGGGGTGAATGTTCTGCCATTGTGCAACATTCCGTCCATCATCTAGTGTGTTTTGCCATTGGGATGAGAGCTCTCTCCTTTTGGAAAACCTTGAAGTAGCAGACTTTTGATTTACTGTTCTCATAAATTGGTTTTGTATTCCAATTGAAGGAGCACTTAAAGGGCAACACCACAAAGTTCTCCGAAGTAGGGACAGATGGGCCTCCTGGTTCTCATCAGTTAAATCTTGGTCTCTGATAAGTGTTTCATATGTTCTGGCTTTGCTAGCTGCTGTTTGGGAAATGTAAGCTTCCTTCTCCTCAGGCAGCATCTCTAGAAGTTGCCTTTCGATTGGGAAGTTAGAATTCCTTGCACACATGGGCTCCAATTCCCAAAGAATTTGCTGTGACTTTGTCTTGCAGTACTATGGGCCCGATTCACAGAACTAACTTAAGACAAAATCCTAAACTTACTACCATTTAGGTATTCACAGAAGGCACTTACTCATGTTGGTATTCACAGAAGGCACTTACTCATTTTGGTATTCACAGAAGGCACTTACTCATTGATGAGTAAGTGCCTTCTGTGAATTATAAAAATGAGTAAGTGCCTTCTGTGAATACAAAAATGAGTAAATGGTAGTTCAGTGAATCGGGCCCTCTGTGTTTTTCCTGAATTCTAGGGGTACGCCAGGAATAAGTCAGCAATACTCCTGGAATAATAGCTGCCGAATTCCAGGATAATGATTAAACAAAAAGGGGTAACCCTGTGTCCCTTAGAACCTGGGCATATATGATTAAAGAAACAATGGTTCTGTTGGGTGGCGTATCAAATTACTTTAAGTAAAGGCTGTGTTAGCTCATAATACAAAGAAAAGAATGACAATCAATTACATTCAATTAAACCTCTCTGAGAGCAAATTTAGTTCAAAGTTTTTATGTATGAAAAAGTCGCAAGTATAATACACTGGAATTTCTTCATTCCATTTCAGTTTCAATAAATGATAAAAACATGTGAAGAGTGACTATTGGTGAACAAAGTGAGTAGTGAAACAGATTCAGTGACACTTATTTACAAATTTATACAGTATTGTACACAGATAAAAATGGGGAGGGAAAGTTTGGTTTGAAGGTCAGAGTTCTAAGTGAATGCTTCCAAGGACACAGATGGTTATTGCGCCTGTTCCCGGAGGTTTCTTGACCAGTATTATGCGTCGACGTTTCGACCCTTAAGTGCCCCGGTTGGTGGTCACGGCGGGTCTTTATCAAGACAGGGGAGGGGTGGGGGACAGGGGATCAGGAATCACAGGAGGGAAATATCGTACCCTGGAGGGAAGCCCGAAGGTCAATCCCGAGTTGAAGAGGATCCGTGCTCTCTCATGTAGAGCCGAGTACTGTCTGTCAGTCGTAGGCAGTAACTCGAGTGGTTCGAGTATAAATTTGTAAATAAGTGTCACTGAATCTGTTTCACTACTCACTTTGTTCACCAATAGTCACTCTTCACATGTTTTTATCATTTATTGAAACTGAAATGGAATGAAGAAATTCCAGTGTATTATACTTGCGACTTTTTCATACATAAAAACTTTGAACTAAATTTGCTCTCAGAGAGGTTTAATTGAATGTAATTGATTGTCATTCTTTTCATTGTATTATGAATTCCAGGATAAGCAGATTTCTATATGAGCAAGTCAGACCTCCTCAAAGAGAGGTCTTTGTCAATTAGATATGCCATATGATGAAGCTTGGAATTGTGGAGCCATAAGCATATGTAGGAACAGCAGAGCAGTTAGCAAGAGCAAGTAGTTTTGTTAGATCTCTGAGAATAGGTCAACAGAAAAGGCACATGAAACTTAATGGTGGATGGGGAACAGGCCTTTCCAAGGCTTTGCTAGTTGCACACCCCTCCAGCCACTAATTCTACAAAATATTCCATGGTAGTCTTCCCAAACAGTTGACTTCTAGCATAGGTTAAATAGTGTTGTATGTTCGAGTTAGTTATAAATAGGACAGTTTTAGTACAATGAGCCCACAGCAGTCTTTTCTTGTCAATCATATTGTAAAAGGGCAGAAGTTGGTTACTGATGGATTACAGATTAGAAAGAAACACGATGACACATATTTTGTTTCACAAGGCTATAGTGAATAAAATATACAGATGGAGTGCCAGCAAAGGCTAAACTACTTTTTAAACTTTGCAGCAAACCGGTCATTAGAAAAGGTGTTAAGAAGGTGGGCCAGAACGCTCATACAGTCCGCTCTTAAGATAGTGCATGTGAAAAAAGATTAAGCAAAACTGATGATGACTCAATATCCAGAGATAAAAGAGCCTAGTAAAGATTGTTTATGTGCAGGAAGGTGCCACTTCCTTTACACAAGCAATCACCTTTGCAGTGCAGGCACCCTTGCAACAATTGCAAAAGGGTGCCTGGTTGGTGCTAGGCAGCTTCTTTAGCGCCAGCGCTAGGGCGAAGGCGTGGGTGTGCCACATTCTTGTAAATACAGTGTATACCTGCGCTTTTAAACTGATGGAGCGTGGGGTTACTAACTTTGGCGTAACACTATGCTTCACCAGTTTCTAGTAAATATGCCTTACAGTTTTTTGAGTGCGGTTGGATATACCACTGTCAAAGGTCTTCAATTGGTTTCAGTCTTCAAAAATGAGTTGTGTATCTCTACCACCACAATGAGCCATTCAGTGACATTCTGGCTATAGGGTGGGAGCACAGTGCAGGGTGAGTGTGGAGATGAGAGGCAAAGAAATTAATGATAAAGGTGTGATACAGGCAGTGCTTATGATGAGACCATGTAGTGACAACTGATTAGAACCAACAGCACCATCTGTTCATTGACGTATGTACGTAACTGAGGCAGTTCAAGGACTCTAGAGCTCTTTGGCAAACTTAAAATGACGAGCAATACTAGGAACTGTAGCTGGACAGGTGTGATTTATTGGAGCACAGGGGAAATCATACAGCATGATTCCCCCCAACCAGATTGTAACTGTCCAGTAAGAACATTACAAGATTATATTTTGTGGAGTTTCATGACATCACGGCATCAGTCACCAGTCATCACAAAACCCTTTGGAACTAAGCCATTCAAGCTGCATTGGCAGTTTGGTCTGGACTGTTCCCATGAGGCACATGGTCAAGACTGATTTGCATATGGCCATGTCTGAACTGGGATGGCTTGGTGAGCAAAATAACGATGGATTAAACCCAGATCTGTGACTGCGGGTGAATGTTCTGCCATTGTGCAACATTCCGTCCATCATCTTGTGTGTTGTGCTGTTCACCCGATGTGGGAAGAGTATGCCCAGACGTGGGACCCGTGCTCACTACGCCACTGGAGTCAAGCTATCCTGGCTGATGAAGGCTGATAGCCAGAAACCGATCCTAGGATGCTTGATTCCGGTCCATGGAAGACATGGCTTGACAGTTTGGTCTGGACTGTTCCCATGAGGCACAGGGTCAAGACTAATTTACACATGGCCATGTCTGAACTGGGGTTGCTTGGCGAGCAAAATAACGATGGATTAAACCCAAATCTGTGACTGGGGGTGAATGTTCTGCCCATATTGGTTTTCACTAGCTGATCTGCACTGCGTCCAAAGGAGAAGCCAACAACAATCTTTCCCCCGGGCTGTCGAGACTCACCACCGCCATCCTCCCGCCGCCCTGCTGTTTTCCGACACCTGACAGCGGGGCCGCCGAGCGGAGTGAGGCGAGGGGCTGCCTACAACTCCCGGCATCCCTCGAGGTCTCCAGCCCCACCGTCGTCTTCACGCCGCGCCAGGAGGCGCATAAAGGTCCCTACTGTTGCAGCGAGCTGTGACACCCTGTTTTGCCCATATTGGTTTTCACTAGCTGATCTGCACTGCGTCCAAAGGAGAAGCCAACAACAATCTTTCCCCCGGGCTGTCGAGACTCACCACCGCCATCCTCCCGCCGCCCTGCTGTTTTCCGACACCTGACAGCGGGGCCGCCGAGCGGAGTGAGGCGAGGGGCTGCCTACAACTCCCGGCAGCCCTCGAGGTCTCCAGCCCCACCGTCGTCTTCACGCCGCGCCAGGAGGCGCATAAAGGTCCCTACTGTTGCAGCGAGCTGTGACACGCTGTTTTGCCCATATTGGTTTTCACTAGCTGATCTGCACTGCGTCCAAAGGAGAAGCCAACAACAATCTTTCCCCCGGGCTGTCGAGACTCACCACCGCCTTCCTCCCACCGCCCTGCTGTTTTCCGACACCTGACAGCGGGGCCGCCGAGCGGAGTGAGGCGAGGGGCTGCCTAAAACTCCCGGCAGCCCTCGAGGTCTCCAGCTCCACCGTCGTCTTCACGCCGTGCCAGGAGGCGCATAAAGGTCCCTACTGTTGCAGCGAGCTGTGACACGCTGTTTTGCCCATATTGGTTTTCACTAGCTGATCTGCACTGCGTCCAAAGGAGAAGCCAACAACAATCTTTCCCCCGGGCTGTCGAGACTCACCACCGCCATCCTCCCGCCGCCCTGCTGTTTTCCGACACCTGACAGCGGGGCCGCCGAGCGGAGTGAGGCGAGGGGCTGCCTACAACTCCCGGCAGCCCTCGAGGTCTCCAGCCCCACCGTCGTCTTCACGCCGCGCCAGGAGGCGCATAAAGGTCCCTACTGTTGCAGCGAGCTGTGACACGCTGTTTTGCCCATATTGGTTTTCACTAGCTGATCTGCACTGCGTCCAAAGGAGAAGCCAACAACAATCTTTCCCCCGGGCTGTCGAGACTCACCACCGCCATCCTCCCGCCGCCCTGCTGTTTTCCGACACCTGACAGCGGGGCCGCCGAGCGGAGTGAGGCGAGGGGCTGCCTACAACTCCCGGCAGCCCTCGAGGTCTCCAGCCCCACCGTCGTCTTCACGCCGCGCCAGGAGGCGCATAAAGGTCCCTACGGTTCCCGCGAGCGGGACGCTGGGCGAAGCCTGGGCCAAGGGTGGGCCCGTCTTAGCCCGTCACAGCCCGGAGAAGACTGGACTGGGCCCCACCCCCCTAACAACCACCAGAAGGCAAAGTCCCAATTAAAGACCTGTAAGTAGCCCAGTGAGGGATTATATACCATCTACGGTTATAACTTAAGTAAATTACAACTGCTTATTTGACCGGACTAAAAATACATAATGTCCACAAGAGGCTCTAGGAGTAAAACTCTTAAAAATATGGTGAGCGCCGTAGGCCCCATCGATCAATTCATCACCAAAGTTAACCAAACTATTGATCAAACCGTAATGTTGATTGATCGATGAGTTTCCTACGAATTAGACCAAGCAAGACGCTCGTCAATGGGCTTGCTGGCACAGGCACGAACCCCAAACGTCTTACCACAAAATAACACCATGCTGGAAACACACGCGGACATACACGTAATATCGAATACTGTGGACCTATCAGTGTCCTCACAACTCTCAGACTCACAATTGACTCAGGGTCTTGAGCAGACCCCCGATATCTTTGCAAGTCCGCAGTTAACACTAAACGAACCTACACAGAACGAAATAAGAGGGATCAGGGAAGGAGCAATCCCTAAACTCCTGCATCATAAAGAAACACACCCAAAAAATTCTACAAATACAGTTGCTACAAATACAGTTGCCACAAATTCAGAATCTGACTCACTCTTTAAACCGGGTGACCTAAATACAGATCAAAGTCAAAATAATATCAAATCCTCTGCAGCTACTGAAACTAACAGTAACACTAACTCCGATATATTCATAGTCGAAAATCACAATGACAGAATTAACCACAAGCAGACCCACCAAGAAAACGTGGTTTCCCCCTCAACAAGAAATGTTAATAACCCTAAGATACAATCTTCCTTGCTAAAAGAAATAGCCGAAATAGTTAAATACCAGTTACAACCTATCCAAAAAAGCTTAGAAGTCATAGAAAAGCAAGTAGCCATAATAATCGCTACTTCAAAAACAACTTCAAAACCAACTTTAAAACTAAGAAATAAAGATTCCTCAAACTCGCCTGGACCCAATGTCATATCTGGTAACGCAAAGCCCACTAACAAACCGAAACAACCAGTTAATAATGTAGCCACAACAAATAGCCCAACTACAAAATTAGGAGAGCCAGTGAAAAAACCAAATACTTCAATTCCTTCATTAAAAACTAAGACCACTCAAGAAATCCCTAAAACAGTTTCAGGACCTCAAAACCAACCATTAGTAAATGTCCCTGTACCAAAAGCTCTCCCAGCAAATACCCCCTCTATACCACCCTTACCAAACACCCCCCACCATGATAGGACACAGAGGCATATTAATAAATCAGAACGACCAAAAAAGAGATGGCCTAAACCAGTAAACCTCCCACCGGAAGCAGCACCCTTTGTAGCCATTCTAACAGGGGTCCCAGAACTAGGCAACGATACAGACGAACCTACCTGGTCCCTACTAAACAAAACTTGTTACTGGCTGAATATCAACAGACCCAATCAGCCTAACAATATCACTAGAATCATCACAGTGAGAAGGGCCTCATGGATAGGCCACCAACCAAAAACAATTCCCGGTGACTGTATAATAGTCAATTTTGAAAATCCACGTGCTGTGGACTACATATGTTCATGGGATTCACCGGGTAATAATGGAGGAATATACGTAAAACGCCTATCCTTTTTCTATCCCCGACAAGGCCACCGTTTCGAGGACCCTAATTGGCCCTCAAACTGGTCCTGGAATCAGCCCGATCATGGCCAGAGAAGCTGGAACCAGGGAGATTGGGGCCACGGAAATAATCAAAGGACCTGGTACCAGGGAGAATGGGGGCACGACTATAAAGACATGGGTGAATGGAACAACAGGGTAGAAGGGCACACCAACTCCCTTATAAGGAATCATGGACTGGAATACCAACTTTTAACAGCTACAGCTGCTTAGATATGGTCGATTGACCACCACCACAGAACCATACTAATACCTCTCTGTTGAATAATAGAGTTCACTCAAATACCTCAGATATTCACCTTAAGAGCAAGATATCTAATAAAGCTCAGTGTGTAACAAAAATTGGGTCACCTGAACTTACAGAAACGAAAAACCCCCAAAACACGGTAAATCAGACTCAAGAATGTCAACGCCTTCCTAAGGCTCATTTCAGACCCTCGAGTTCGTTACAAATCGACCCAAATGCCCAGACATACGCTCCAAACCTGAATTTGGAACTCTCCCTCACTTCACCAGATAATGAAATCACCGCCCAGTCAATACTACCAGTTGTTATTAGAAAAAATCTCGACAGGCGCATGATATTCTGGAATGTGGCCGGACTAGCGACCAAACATCTCGAAAGAAGTTTTCTAGAACTGGTTGATTCGAATGATATAATTTGTCTTCAGGAGACATGGCTTAATGACCCAATCCATCTCATGGGTTATAGAATGTACTTCTCCCAAGCAATAAAATCAAATTCAGGGAGAAGCAAAGGAGGCTTAACTATATACATTTCCAACTGCTGGCCGTGTTGCGAAATAACACCTGTACTTCTCCATCAGAATTATCAGATTATCAACATCCAAGGAATCAATCAGGAGGTTTACACCATCATAAACTTCTATAACAACATGACCCCAACGGAGCTGTTCAAGGCTTTAAATGAAATCTCTGATGAGACTAATGTTCTGAAAATAAAATACGCCAAAGTTTCGCATACAATAATCTGGGGTGGAGACTTTAATCTTCATATATGTAACAAAAGTGACACCCCTACTTGTGGAATAACAGACGAACAAGGGAATTCCTTAACTCACTTCACCCATACCGTTGAAGGCATCAATATGCAGGCCATTATGTCTGAATTAGACATAGGGTTTACGAATATGATAAAGACGCCCATAACCCAATTTACTCCAACCTTTCATGGAAGAGGCTTTGAATCCTTAATAGACTATATTCTAGTTTCCATCAACAAAGCCACACGTATAAAGTCATTTGAAGTGGATAACAATGCACTCAGCGATCACTTCCCACTAAGAATGACATATCAAGAACCGGACCACCGAAAGAAAACAGATAAGGCCTATCCTGGCATGCTCCATCAGGAAGCATTAACCCTGGACAGATTAAACGGCTACACCCTTAAATGGGGCAAATTAGATCAAGAAACCACCAGTGCGAGAATAATCAAAATATGTGGAAATGAAATCGACAAATGCCTAGACCCCTCTACAACCTCAAGAGAGATCTTGATCAACTACAATGCAATAGTGAAAACCATAAGTAATGAATTAACCAAGCCTAACAAACAAAATAAAACTCTAAGAAAAGGATGGTTTAGCACGAAGTGTACAAAAGCCTATTCCGATTTAAAGAAAGCCCTAGCAAAAAAAGAAAGAAACAGAGAAGAGGTAGTCAAATTAAGGAAGTTTTATACACAGGCAATCAAACTAAGAAAAAAGGAGATACAAGCAAACCTCTGGACCCAATTGCTAAAAAGCAGCACCCTAAAAGACAGCGCAGCTTTTTGGGAAACAGTTAAAAGCCCTTTTCTAACAGAAAACAATGATGGTCCTTCCTTGGATGTCGCCATAAATGCGGAAGACTGGGTGCAACATTTTTCAGGGGTTTTTGGAGAGGTTAAATCCATAGACTCAATTTCCCTGGATCCTCTCCCACCGGTGAAATATCCAATAGAAATTCATTTTACAATCAATGAAACGATAAAAGCCATAAAGACTGCCAAAACCGGCAAAGCACCAGGACCAGATTCTGTTCCCATGGACCTCTATAAATTTCTACCAGATCTTTGGTCCCCCCTTTTAACCAAAGTATTAAATGCAGCAAAGGACACTGATCTTCCTGACTCTTGGTCAACATCGATACTCGTCCCCATTTTCAAGAAGGGCAACAGAGACAGCCCCTCTTGTTACCGCCCCATCTCCCTCCTGGACTCGGTTGGAAAGATGGCAGGGCGCATACTTCTTGACCGACTCCAGGAGTGGTCAAAAGAACATGGGGTACTTTCAGACCTACAATACGGATTTAGGGCAGGACTGAGCACAGTGGACCAAGTCCTAAACTTAACACTATTGGCCGGAAAATACGTAACAGCAAAAAAATCATGCCTACACATGGTCTATGTGGACCTCACAGCCGCGTTCGACTGTGTAGAACACTCAAAACTCTGGTCAATAATGCTGCAAATGGGGATTGAACCACCAATAGTTGACTTTCTGCGCAAACTATATACTGGAGCCACGGGAAAGGTTAGATTTGGGACAGCAGGACAATTAACTAACAGCTTTCCAATACAGAAGGGGGTCAGACAGGGGTGCGTGCTGGCCCCTTTCTTATTCACGCTCTATACTAACGGTCTTGAGGCTGCAATGTTAAAGGGCGTTAAAGATCTCCCAGAAGCCGGTCGTCGGCAGATTCCAGCATTATTATACGCCGACGACGCGGTTATTCTCGCTCGTACCCCAGTCCAGCTTCAACGGCTCTAAACAACTATTGCACCTTCATGACTAGTTTAAACCTAAAAGTCAACATAAGGAAAACTTATGTGATGCATGCCGGTACAAAGAGGAAAAAAGTGAAGAAAATCTACGTGGACAATTTACCCCTTGAAAGAACTAACACGTACCCCTATCTTGGCATCACCATTGACGAGGCTTTCAATTGGAAAGAAGCAATTAATTCCCGAAAGCTATCCTTCATAAGAACAGTTGGCGCTTTGAAAGCTTTTTCTCTTCGTCTGGGCAGAAGACCTCCGACCGAGATGATCAAGATATATAATGCAAAATGCATTAGTACAGCCACTTTTGGAGCAGGAGTCTGGGGAACGACAAACGTCGAACAATTACAGAAAATTGAAAACTCCTTTTTAAAATTTTTATTGGCTGTTCCAAAAAGTACAACTACATTCGGATGTCACCTCGAACTTGGGGTGGATCATATTTCTGACATCATTAAGATCCAGCCTATCATGCTATGGCGCAGAATATGGGCAACGGACGAGTGCCAGCTTACAAGATCAATAATTCAGGACTGCATGAAATTAGAGAACATGACAAAGATAAAATGGCTGATTTATGTAAAATCTTTTTTTTCAGATATTGGTTTTCCAAGATTTTTTGACGATCCATTGTCAGTAACAGACATATCAAAAAAAGAACTAAAAACACTTTGTCTGTCGCATTTATATCAACTACGAATGCTGAGTGAAATAGGAAAGCCATCAGTTCAACAATGCCTATTAATACAGCTGGTTCCAACCATCCAACCGTATTTGCAGTATGACTTATCACAATATGAAAAACGTCTTCTTACCCGTTTCAGGTTTAACCTATATCATTATATGATTTTATTTCCCAACCAGAATGTTTGGACGCACAATATCTCAGCGTGTCCCTGTGACCTAATGTCCCCACAGTCTACAATTCACGTCCTTTTCTTTTGCAAGTTTTATACGCCATTACGCAGGAGGTGGATACTACCACTACTAAAAGCTATGAAAATTCGCAGATGTCGCCCTGCCTATCTGGCGTTGCAATTCCTGGAAAATTACTTAATGACAAAATCTGTGGCACAGTATCTAAAATTATGCATTAGGCACCGTACGAACTTATAAAACAAGACTGAGTATCCTGTCTAAAATTGATCCTATAAATCGTTTTTAAAACACTGTTTGATACAGAATGAATACGTTTTAATATTTAATGTGTTTTTATGTACTTTTATGGTTTTTACAAATGGAAACCGAATAAAGATGATTTTGATTTGATTTGATTTACTGTTCTCATAAATTGTATTTGTATTCCAATTGAAGGAGCACTTAAAGGGCAACACCACAAAGTTCTCAGAAGTAGGGACAGATGGGCCTCCTGGTTCTCATCAGTTAAATCTTGGTCTCTGATAAGTGTTTCATATGTTCTGGCTTTGCTAGCTGCTGTTTGGGAAATGTAAGCTTCCTTCTCCTCATGCAGCATCTCTTGAAGTTGCCTTTCGATTGGGAAGTGAGAATTCCTTGCACACATGGGCTCCAATTCCCAAAGAATTTGCTGTGACTTTGTCTTGCAGTACTATGGGCCCGATTCACAGAACTAACTTAAGACAAAATCCTAAACTTACTACCATTTAGGTATTCACAGAAGGCACTTACTCATTTTGGTATTCACAGAAGGCACTCACTCATTTTGGTATTCACAGAAGGCACTTACTCATTGATGAGTAAGTGCCTTCTGTGAATTATAAAAATGAGTAAGTGCCTTCTGTGAATACAAAAATGAGTAAATGGTAGTTCAGTGAATCGGGCCCTCTGTGTTTTTCCTGAATTTTAGGGGTACGCCAGGAATAAGTCAGCAATACTCCTGGAATAATAGCTGCCGAATTCCAGGATAAGCAGATTTCTATATGAGCAAGTCAGAACTCCTCATAGAGACGTCTTTGTCAATTAGATATGCCATATGATGAAGCTTGGAATTGTGGAGCCATAAGCATATGTAGGAACAGCAGAGCAGTTATCAAGAGCAAGTAGTTTTGTTAGATATCTGAGAATAGGTCAACAGAAAAGGCACATGAAACTTAATGGTGGATGGGGAACAGGCCTTTCCAAGGCTTTGCTAGTTGCACACCCCTCCAGCCACTAGGGGTTTGGTAGGCCATGCTGACACGCTCAAGTCTCATTAGGTTGATCCTTATTGATCCCTATAAAGATTCAAGAGACTAGAGAAGATGGTCTGTCAATAACGGTTGTCACAACTCTCTCTCAATTTCATATCAGTTCTCACCCGACCTTATACCCTCACCTTTATTGTTTTTCCCCTCTTCTGTACCCCTTTGACTTCCTTATTGACTTTGAGGGTTCTTTCCTCAAGTGCTGTTATGTTTGGTGCCTTGCTGGGAATCCTCTCCTGCAGTTCTTTCTGCATCTCAGCACCACTTAGGAATTCCCTGAAATGGTGGGGGAAGATTATTTTTGGTTCTCAGGAAAGTTTCCATGTTTGTCTGCGGGTTCATTACAGGGAAAATTGTCTGTTAATGGGATAGGCATTTAAGTCCTGGATTCCTGGCATTTATGTACATTGATTTTACATCTAATACTATACTTACCCTTTTCATGTCTATCTCTGTGCCCTTACAGTCATTGTGGTACAAATGTATGATATCTCTCTCTTTCTTTCTCATCATAAGGGGATTGGCTTTATTCGTGGGGCATAGCTTCAGGGGGGTGTTTGGAGTGTTGCCCCCCATAATACATTTCTTTCCTGGTAAATATTTGGGTAAAGGTGCTTTTAATCTGGCATAGTGAGGTGTGCTGGATTTCACCAGGAGGTTTTACACACACAGACAAAAACACACTCGCTCTTTCTCTGTTTTGAAAGTCTTCAAAAATGTTGGTAAGTTTCCAAAATACTATTTTTCCCTCACTTAGTATCCCTACCAATCTGCATTTCCATCCCCTTCCTCTGCCCCTTGAGCCACTCTCATGTACCCTGCCCTCATATAATCTATTTTAACCTTATATGTCTATGTGATTGTCGGAAAATCTGAAGCTCACTCCCCCTTTGCCTCCCAAATCTTAGTGACGCAGCTCCGCCCCAGCCTTACTATTCAGGTCATGACAAATTGGATCAGCAACTCCAGCAGCATTGTGGAGTCGGAACTGCGGGTCAGTCAAGATGGTGGATCTTTCTCGCAATTCACCCCCGTGCCGACGTACGGCACTCCTGGCCTCCAGCAAACAGCAGAGGGATGCCATTAGTCGCTCCACAGGCATGAGCCAAGTGGGAGTCCCTCATTGGTGGTGCCACGAAGGAGGGTTTCCTGTGACGTCATCTGGGGGCGCCGCCTAGAGCGCATCATATAAGGAATCACAGGGTTAAGGATTGACCTATTTTCCCTCCACTACGCACCAGTACCCATCCTACACACTCAAACACCTACCCCACTCCTGGATGAAGGCATCATTGAACAATTTTTTTGCAGCAGGAAAGGGGGCAACCCCAAATGTGGACTGATTTACTAAATTTTCCCCACGAAGGGGTGTTGATTTGTGTGGGCACTGGGCAGGCAGGAAGGGGGACTGACCTGCTGGGGCTCCTGGACCTCACTGCCATACCCCGGGATGACTGAAGTTGAACATTTTAGGGGATTTGCATGGTGACAGGTATGGTGGCAGGCAAAAAAAACCCCCAAAAATGCTGATTGACACCAACGAAAGCATGATTTCAATCGTACCACCAGACTGCAATACTTAATGAAAAGGACAGACCACCACTCCTAACCCAGCTACCGAATCTAAACGCCCAAAGGAAGCCGCAGGCCAGATGGCTGATATAAAGGGGAGAAACACGTGTTGGCTATAAAGTGATCTCACTTTGCTACGAAACACAACAAAATAAATTGGAATTGATTCCAGGGAAACTTTTGTTGCTTTTACTCGTTCGGACATTTCCAAAAGTACTTTAACAGTAATGGGGAAGGGGTTTCCCATTGTCATGAACGAGTAATCCTCACCAGATCAGCTCTATTACCATTGGTTCGCTGATGCCTCGAACCATTTACCCTCCACCTTTTGAACACTGTTCAGATGTTGCCTGAAGACAGGAAGGGGGCGTTGTTGGAAGTGCTGAAAATCAGTTTTGTATATAGTATGAAGGGAGCTTGCATTGTGCTTTGTTTTATGTTATGCGCTGTGGCAACAAGAGGTTTTGCCACACAGATAAAGCTGTCTGTTGCCAGATCAAAAAACTAAAATGGCACTTAATTAAAAAAAATGTGTATGGTGTCAGTTCCTGTGATGTTAGCAGAGGATCCAGAGCTGTTTGATATCAATTACGCTACACTTACGATCTAGCTTAAATTATATAAATGCGTTGTGCATGCATTTTGCAGAGTCCTCAGCTAGCTCAGTTTTTTTCCATTATGCCTTACAAAACCTATTTATGTATTTTTCTTCAAATTAACAAAAATTTAACATGGATACAAATATTACCCATCTCCCCACAATACATTTCAAATAATGTTATTGTGATGAACTATAGTGCGAAGTTGATAACTGCACTCCATCTACCATGCCTATCAAATATTCAGTAATTTGTGTTTTCTTTGCCTCATTAAAGAAAACCTTTAAATTGCCACTGTTCATGTTGTAACTTGTTAAACTGTGCTTTGTCACTTGTTTACAGACACCAGTGAACCTCCAAGGTGTTGCAATTTGTTAAGACAATTTATGCTACACTCCCTGTTGACACCCCAAGTTGTCCTTTCTTATTCTCCATAGTCTGCTTTGCAATTATTGCTTTTGGAACCTTCTAATGACTCTTCCAAAAACATTTTCATAATGACTATCATGTCATTTCTCCCTAAATGATCCTATGCAGAGGGACCAATTTACCATCTGGAAAATAGTAATGTAGAGTGCAGTCCACAGAGGATATAAGACATGTTTCAAAGAACTAATAGATGTTTTTGGAAACGACACATGGGCACAACATTTCTTACAGACGTTTGACACAGCTCACCCCAATGGGTTACTGGTGAAGGACACTAATGGGTGGTACTAGCGTGGCCAGTGCAGTTGAGATACTTTGGCTAATCAAAGCATCGTAGACTAGATATATTTAAATTAAATAGTTATTGGTGGCTTTTTTCTCTCAAAGTAACGAAACACAAAACAGGACACCTCGTTGCCATAGTTTCAATTAAGTATGTTGTTTTTTTTTTTTTACAAATTCATGAATAAAATACTTCTGAGGTCAGATGAAACCAAATCCATCTGGCTCTGTTTTCAGATGTTTATTGTATTTCTTGTAATTGCTTTCAAATTTCAAGTTAGAGTTAAGGGCTTTCCAAAGTCTTGGCTATTGTACAGTCTTCTGGCTTCATTGCTTAATCCTCTTGAAAGATTGTTCGTGAATCTATTGGGCTGATTATGCGTGAATATTTCTGATGGGGATGTAATGATGTGTCAGTTTCTGCAGTTTCTGTAGGTGTTCTCGAACTTTACTCGAATATGCTTTATCAACAGTGCACAAACTATAATTCTCATTTCTACAGGAATTTAATGGAGTACTCTAAGTCTTGATATGCCCCCACTGTCGGAGCCTTAGACAAGTTAGAGCTGTCTGAATCTACCTAATTTGTTGCATTCTGGCAACAATTTTTGGTAAGTCCAAAGATGAGGACATTATTATATGCAGTGGGCGCTTCTCAGTTCAAATTGAGGGTCTGTTTGGAGAAGTGGTAGTATTTTGTGCAGAAGAAAGATCTAAAAATTCATGCTAGTTCCTAGCACTTGCTGCAAGTTACCATTCTCGTATGTCATCTTTGCTATTGGTAGAGCTTTTAGCGCAATGGTCCAGAAATTGAGCACTGCTTCTGCAGAGCATTCTTCTAAGGAGAGTTTTCATTGACTCCAAACTGATAGATAACTAAATACTATGGGCCACATATATCAACCTATTTTGCATTCGCAAATAGTGTGAATCGCTTAATTCGGCCATTTGCAAATGCAAAATCGCATTACCGATTGTATCACATGCATTCTCAGGCCACTTTTAGGTAACCGGAAACATTGCATTTTCTAAAAATTGCAACACCACATAGCGAATCGCAATATGCGATTCACAATTAGGTAATTGCAAATGACATGTAGAAACCATTCACAATTTTTGAATGGCTGACAAAATGCAATTTTGAAAGTGTAAAATACGACCAACTCAAATTAGATGGTAACCAGGTGCAAGCTATTTAAACAGTAGCAGAGTGCCGCAGCATGTTCCAGAATGGTTGCGCTCTACGTCATTGCGAGGAGGATGAGGATCCAGGCTGGTGAGCAGAGGATGAGCAAAGAGCGCATTTTCAGAACATGCATTACATTGTTTGGCCAGACTGAGGAAGAAATCTAGATAAGTATAGGTTAAATTCTGCCGTTATATTAGACCGAACAGAGAACCATGCAACCACAAATGCAGTTTGACACTCGCAGGGCCAATGCAATTCCCACACATGTGCAGGTCCTATGTTCCCTGCACGTCCTAGCCTCACGAAACTACTAGTATGGAATAGCAGCAGCAGGAGGGGTCTCCCAAAGTATGCCGTCGTGCTTTTTCAATGCATTCCTAGATGGAATGTTCAGAAAATCCATCAATACTTCACTTTCCCCAAATTACCACAGGACTTGCAGCTAACTAAATTGCAATCCTACCAGATAATGCAATTTCTGCACATCATTGTCTGCATTGATGGGACACATGTAACAATAAGTCCATCTCTGTCAATGAATACATCTGCAGGAATAGGAGATACTACCATTCACTAAATATACAAGTGATATGCAGTGCAGCACATATCACGGATAGAGTGGCCGGATTTCCAGGTGGTACACATGTTTCAATCATTTTACGCCATAGTGGAATCTACACACATCTCCTTGGTGGTATAGTTGGAGAAGGATACATACTAGGTAAATCGATGTAACATATTTTAGCACTCAGTATGGTTGCATTGACACATGACAGTGATTAGCCTCTTGACTTTTCCCCTGTAGGTGGCAGTGCATATGCTGCGTGCTCATTCATCCTCATCCCATATCTCAATCCATGAACTCCAAGTGGGCATTGTTACAAAGCTGCCCACAAAAGCACACGCAAAGTAATTGATAGGACCTTTGGATTCCTTAAGTGTCGCTTCCATAGTCTCTATAAAAGTGGTGGGGTACTACAGCACAGTCCAGAAACTAGCTTCAAAATTGTGGCTACATGTGCCATGTTGCACAACATTGCTCTGACAAGAGGCATAACCTTGGACCTGTCTGATCCAGAATCAGATGAAAACGAGGAGCCATGTCAACCCCTCCAACCTGCAGACTTCTAAAAAAAAGCAGAAGACAATGACGTGCAGAAATAACCCATAATTATTTTTGGCATAAGTAATGATAAGACAATGAACTACAAGAATTTGCTGATAGTGTAAACTTTATTGCCTTGACTTGAGGTACAAATATGCACTCAGGCCCCCCCAAAAATATTTTGTGTGACAAAAAGCACAACATGCATGAAAACAAATTTCTCAGCAATGACAACACAAACATTTTCATGCTCTCTGCCCTTTCTCCACTCATCTGCACTTAAGTGCCCACCACTCCTCCCATTGCTGGCTGTGACAACAGCCAAGTCCCACCCTTCCACGCAAACCTGCCCAAAAATAAAAAAAATAAAATAATATTATTATCAGTTTTTTCTTCCTATTTCTACTGCACAAAATGCAGTGGGGCAGCACTCCTCTGCCTTTGCGTAGGAGCCATTGCTGCAACTGTGCATGCAATATTTGCATATGTTTGCATTGCAGGCACTGCATCTTGATCATAACCATCTCCAGGCCACTGAAGACAGAGGATCCCTCACCTTCCTCTGATGGACTTTGTGCTCTCGTGCCACACCTTCTGATGGGAATGTTGTGGTGCCTTGTGTGGGACAGAGCTCTGTGGGTGAGTATCTCGTCAGCTTGTGTGGTGGGCAAGTCTTGTTGACTCACATCTGTATCTGACTCAAAAACTGGTAGTGGTGCCACTGTGGGCCGGGGTCTTATTGGTGAACGTGTTGTGGGTGGTGGGCTACTATGTTTTCTTCCCCTGAATGCTCGTGACTCTCCTCGGGCTCAATGGGTTGTGTGTCATAGCCTGTGGTGCAGGTGTATCTGTCATACCATGGCTCAGGCCCATATATTTTCTGTGGCCACACACTCCACTGGACCGTTCAGTGGGCTCTGTACTCTCCCTGGTGAGGACCCTGATGGTGCACTATGCCTTGAACTGCACCGTCTGCATTCCATCACAAGGGCTGTGATGCTACTGAGGCTGGAGGCATCCACATTAACCCCCACATCTAGTTCACTGGTTCCAGCAACTGTAGCAGTCTGCATCTGCCCCACAGAGTCGGTGGAAGTTAGAAATTGGGTTACTGACTCACTGGAGTGTGAGCCCGGTCAAGCAGCCACCACAATACCAGTCAGGGTAAGGCATAAGCAAACCCCAGATTAACCTGTGCTCAACTCACTGGTAGCTTGGCACAGAGAAGTCAGCCAACTTAGAGGAAATGTGTAAAGTATTTGTGTAACGCATTAAACAGTGAAACAGTGAAAACACCACACAAAATGATCCCACACCAGGTTATAAAAATAGAGCTTAATTCAATAAATAGAACAAGACCAAAACGACAATTTCCAATCAGTAGAAAAGGAGTTAGGAATTTTTAAAGAATAAACTGTTAAATAGTGTCTAAAAGCATAAAGCACCAACTGTAGCTATCTGGTCATGCTGGACCGGGTCAAAGTCCAAAGTTCAGGCCGAATGCAATGGAGCGCAGGTCGGATACAGTTCCAGATTAGTTTAGCTGAAGTTTTACATTTTCAAGTTTTGTAACAAGAGTCCCATTCGAATTGGAGAGGATTGTAGGGACTAAGAAAAGTGTTTCTGGTAGTGGGCGGCATGGTGTGAACATCAGGCAGAGCATCGCGGACGGGGAGGCTGGAGCTTTGTGTAGCCAGTCCTCCACTGGGGATCTATGCTTGCTGTGCAAAGAGACAGGGTAGCGGTCACTTGCATGGATTTTCTGCAAGAGTGGAACAGTTCGGGTGTGAAAGGGCCTGTTCGTGGTAATGAAGAGCCCAAAAGCTTGATTTAAAGAGCCTGTTTGCCACATCAGGGTACCAGAACCTGAGAGGCACCTCTTGGTGGTCAAAAACTCACTGAAGACTGGTCCGTAAGCTGTTGGGGAGCGTTTTATGTCCCTGAGGCTCAGAGCCAGAGGCCAGCACACTAACTCTTTGATTCACGCTGGGGTCCTGGGTTCAAGATGGAGTAGCAGGTCCAGTTCTTCTTCCCAGGAAAAAGAGAAGCAGGCAGCAGGTTAACAACAGTAGGGCAACAACTCCATTAGAGCAGCAGTCCAGCAGCATGGAAGTCCTTGTAGTAGAATGTATTAACAAAAGAGAGGGACCCTTGGTTACCCAAAGGACTAGGGTTCAAACAAGAAATATTTTGTAATAGTGTCCTCTGGGAAATCTCCAATCAATAGCTTCTGTTTCACATCACTCTCCTACTCTCAATCCTCTACATGCATACTCATTCATACCAATCTATTTTAAATATTGGCACAAAATACTGTAATATATATAATGATGATTGAAATTTATTAACACAATATATTTTTTAAAACACATTACACCGAAGAAATTCACTTAATCAAACAAATCACAATGAAACGATTGCAATACATTCTATATCTCAGGAAAATGGTCTAAGGGGAAAGCAAAAGGTTTAGTTGACAATAGCCAAAAAGGCCAAGTCCTACACAACCCCCTCCCAGCCAAAAGCTAGGGGAGACCAATCTATACCTTAATGGACTTCCCGGCTTTGGGTGATAGAACCAGGGCGCAGGCCCTCTACCACAGGGACACCTTCATGTTCCATGCCTTCCTGACCCCAGGGGGACTTCTTGATCACTACTCCCTGAGCCAACAATGCTGTTCCATGGATACCCCCTGCCAGTGGGATCCCCTCCAGGGGTGCTCGACCCACGCCAACACCCCCTGGAGTGGTACCCTGGGGAGACCTATCGATTAGGATGCTCCAGTTATCCTGCCCTTCAGGTTAAGAGTGGGCTACCTTGGTCACTCCTAGGGGACCCAGCCATACTAGCTGGACACTGTCCCATTGGTGTCCCCACCGGTGAACACAATCCTCTCCTAATCTTCCATTTAGTTTTCTGTTCCTGCCACTTAGGAATGGCCCCCACAAACTTCAGCATGGCAGGAGCTCTGGCTACAGACTCCCCACACCCTCCTGACACTAGGTGTCCTTCCTCACACCTCTGGCAAGTAGGCACTAGGCCTCCACCTGGGGGTACTCCTACACCCCTCCCCCAGTTTTCTGGGTGGTGCTGCTGATCCCTGGGCATGCTGTTCACTCTGCCTCCCCCTCTCTTGAGACAAGGGGCTAGCCCGCAACTTCTCCTCACTACTCTGGGATCTCCTTGCGCCACATGGCCCTTCTTCCCTCTCTGGGGCCTTTTCAGGTACCTGGACCCATGACCAGGGGTCCAGTTCTCGTGCAGGCTCCAGGGAATCAAACAGCCCTCACCTTAACCCGGGGTGGCGCAATCGTGGAAAATAATTTCTGAGCCTAGGCTCCCCTGGGGCCAGATTGGATAACCCCTCCAAATCATTCACCATGATAACCACTACCCACTCTTCTATTGCACACTTGTACTCATCCACACTTGGCACTAGCTGTGGGCTGCCACCAATCACACTGGACTCTGTTGGTCTACCCTTAATGTCCAGTTCCCTTATGCTTAACTCATGAGCAAAGAGAATCCATTTCTCTTCCAACGCCAGAACATTCCTGCTATCCACTGCTTGAGTTTTTAGTTTTAACACCTCCAACTCATGCAGTCTGAACCTTTGGTTTTCCTTCAACTTCTCTGGTGAAAAACTCCTCCCTGATGGCTACTACCAGCCCCTGCGGCTGGTCCATCCGCTGGCAAATCCTGTGGACCAAATCCATTCCCTGGGTCATCCTCATCCACCTCAACATCACCCGTCACTTGAGCCCCTTTGGCATCCCACCAGGCCCTCAAGGACACTTGCAGCTCCTCCTTCTTGGTGCTACTCTTCATGGGACATCCCACAGCTCTGCAGAATTTATTTCCTCAGCTGATCAACCTTGTAGGAAAACAATGCCTTAAGGTCAAACTCTAATTCTGCAGCCTAAGCCTCAATGGCTATCTGGCTCCTCCCCGTGACATGAAGTGTCATTTAAAGGTTACACAACAATAGAACCACCAAATCAAAACAATGTGTGGTTGCGTGGTGGTCTGCGATCAATTTTTGATGTACACCAATTACTGTGAGTGGTTTTGCACATACACATTTTAATTACGTTAGAATCGTATCCCACTGCTCTGCCGCCAAATGTTGGTAGCCGGGGTCCCAGGCCCGCACTACTGTCACCAAGTGCGTTACCCAGGGCTCCCCACTCAATGTTAGGCCAAGTAAAGACACCATTTGATATAGCCCTACTCACCCCCTTAGTAGCTTGGCACGAGCAGTCAGGCCTATCTCCAAGGCATGAGTGTTCTGTATGTGCAACCCCGCCCACAGCAATCCCCTGGTGACACCACAATTGGACACCACACAAGTTTGATAAAAACGAGTATAACTTTATACAAAAAGATATACGATCAGACCACACGATACATAAGACAACATAGAATAATGGGTAATATTCGTTCTGGCTGGCTGGTAGGTTCAAATCCCAACGACCGCTTTCAAAATGCTATGCTGGTTGCAATGCTAGAAACACACACGGTGCGATAGACAAACAATAGTGCACAGTGTAACGATACAATCTTGTGCTGGGCACAGGAGAATTAATACACTGCGTAACGATACATCTCGGTACCTGCAATAGGAGAAATAATGCAATCCGCACCGCTAAATTCATGTACTGAGCAATGAAGGAATAATGCAATGTGTCACACCCCAGTCACGTACTTGCAAGGAAGAAATAATGCAATGTGGGCCGCTACAATCATGTGCTTTGCAATTAAGGAATAATGCAATAAGTAATTACAATCATGTACTTTGCCATGAAGAAATAATGCAATGCGGGCCGCTACAATCATGTACTTCGTTAGGCAATAATAATGTCAGGCGTCCTAAGACAATCTGACAGTTTGTTAGAAGCAATATTGGCAATGTGTATTACGACAATCAGCCTCTTCGATAACAGTAACCCCCCCCACATGGTTCAACAATGACACAGAATACAGCTTCTTACTCTGGCCCTGGTCCTGCCACTCCTTTCGGCAGTGCAGGCCCCACTCTGAGCCGAAGCAAAGGCTCATGTCGTCAGAAGGACGGAGAGGTCGAGAGAGTGTCCCTCCAAGCCCGCACCCCGCCCAGGTAATAATCCACATTACCTGAGGGCGCAACCTCACTTTCCTCTCCTCCTTCCTCGAAGTGAGCCTTCCGTGCAGAACTCTCTCAACGGGGCTCAGCAGCTCGGCCTGGAAGCTCAGCTCCTCCGGAGCCGCTGGTCCGGGCCACGACTGTTATGAAGTTCTCAGGTGGCCGCAGGGCACCACGTGTACCTCCGGGTGCATGTTCACCACCCCACCCTCCGGGTCTCTTCTGGCACGAAGCCACGCACACAATCCTGATGGGAATCCATGTTGACTCCGAGTGCACACTCACCAGGCACTCCTTCCTGCGGTCTCAGTTCGCACCAAGACACGCACACCACGCTGCAGAGACTCTCTTTCTTCCGGTCCACACGATGATCAGCTGATCACCTCCACAGTCCCCGTTTGCACCAAAGCACGCACACTGCTTTACTGAGACTTCCTCCAACTCCTGCTCCCCGATATCCAGGCGCTCTTCACCAACGCCTTTGGCCGCACCTCGATACGCTCACCATGTCCGAGCCTCACTTCTCCTCTGGTGCACTCAATAACCAGGTGCTCCTCACCAACGCCTTCGATGCACCCGATACGCACCCTGCGTGTCTGAGACTCACTCCACTTCCAATGCACACGTTGGTCAGGCGCTCCTCACCAAAGCTTCACATGCATCACGAGACGCACCCTGCGCGTCTGAGACTCACTCCACCTCCGGTGCACACGCCAACCAGGTGCTCCTCACCACAGCCCGCGGTGCACCACATCACACACCCTGCGTGTCCGAGTCTCACTTCAGCTTCGGTGCACATGCTGACCAGGCACTCTTCACAAACGCCCACAGTGCACCATAGTTACACTCCCACCGCATCCGAGACTCACTCCTCCTTCGTGTGTCCAAGATCACAGGGCACACCTTCCGAGGGTCTCAAGCTGCCACAACACGCACCCACAGCATTGCTTGAAACTTCTACGGAAACTTTTATGTTCCTGTGTTTCAAAACAGGGAGCCAGCTCACCTCGGGCCCTTGGGGTTACAAGACACAGCACAAAGCACAGTCTCCGTCAAGCAGGGGCTCCCAGCGCCTCCAAGCACTGTCCCAACAGCCTCTCCCTTTGTAGAACAGCAATCTTTCTCCCTCTGCTTTCTTGCGTCAAGTCGGGATCTCCCTCCGACCCTTGCCCGGCCCACATCTTGCGAGACATCTTTTTAACTCGTCCTTCCCTTCCCCTCACTTTTCTTAACGAGACCCTTAAGTCAGGTACTGTCCCTGCGTGCCACAAAGCAGCCACCATCATCCCTATTCTAAAAAAAACAGGCGCAGATCCTACAGCGCCTGCAAATTTTCGCCCGATTTCTCTTCTTCCTTACCTAGCCAAAGTCCTCGAACGCCACGTTACTAAAGTCCTCAGTTCTTTCATCGAGGACAGCGGCTATCTTGCACCTTGCCAAGCCGGGTTTCGCCCTCTCCATTCCACTGAAAAAGTGGTGGCATCTGTCTGAGACACACTTAGGGAGGGGCAAGACACGAATCTCCCCCAGGCACTGGTTTTGCTTGATTTGTCGGCCGCCTTCGACACGGTGGACCATACCATCCTTCTCTCCGTGTCGAGGCGGCAGGCATTGGAGGCTCCGCCTTAGCCTGGTTAAGATCATTTTTGAGCGATCGCTCACAGGCGGTCAATCTGGCAAACTTTTCCTCCCAGGCCCGCAAAGTTCAATGTGGCGTCCCCCAGGGCTCTTCTCTTTCCCCCCTTCTTTTTAATTTATATGTCTTTCCGCTCATCTTTGCACTGCAGAGGATGGAGGTCACGGTGTTTAATTACGCCGATGACCTCCAGCTCATTTTTAACCTCTCCGATTCCCCTGACTCTATTTATAATTTTAAATCAGTGATGGTCTTTGTCAGGGATTGGATGAGCTTTAACCATCTTAAGCTCAACCCTGACAAGACCGAGCTTCTTCTCACTGGTGGCAAACTTAACCCTTGGTCTCCCACTTTCTGGCCCCCCTCTCTTGGTCCCTCCCCTTCTCCTTCTCTCTCTGTTAAGACCCTGGGGATCACTCTTAACCATCAACTCACTTTACACTCCCAGATCAGCACGGTGGTTTCTTCTTGTTTTTTTATCTTGCGCACTATTCGGAAGATCTCACGGTTCTTTTCTTTCTCAGCCCTTAAATTGATCGTGATGGCTATGGTCCTCTCCCGTTTAGATTATGGGAATGTCCTGTACAATGGCGCCCCTGCATACTCCATCCGACGGCTTCAACTGGTGCAAAACCAAGCCGCCCGCCTGGTACATGGCTTACCCAAATCACACCACACCACTCTACTTTTAAGATCCCTCCACTGGCTCCCTATTAGAGAAAGGGCCTTTTTTAAGATGGGATGCATGACGTTTCAGGCCCTTGCGGGAACGGCTCCCTCCTTTATTAGGTCTAAAATCGTAAACTATATCCCCAGTAGACAACTGCGTTCTTCTTCTCTGTCCCTTTTGGTGGTTCCCAGGTTTAAGAATAGCAGAATGGGAGGTTCTAAGTTCTCCACTCTGGCTCCGCAATTTTGGAACTCTCTACCTCTCCAAATGAGATCAACACCATCTTACCTGGAGTTCCGCCGCACCCTAAAAACCCATTTGTTCTCGCAGGCTTTTAAAATCTAAATCCTTCCCTTTCACTCAAGAACCATTCTTTCTCCTCAATAGCGCCATGAAACCGCCTGGTGTACGTGCGCTCAATAAAAACTTTCAAATTAAATTAAATTAAATTCAAATTAAATTAACTGCAGACCATCCCCAGATCACGAAGCAAGGGTTGGTCTTTCCCCAGCAGTCTCTTCACTTGCTCCTTCCTTAGCAGAGGCTCCTCTTGACCACAACATGGGTTCAAGCCTTTTCAGTCTCAATTCATTTCTGTTTCATTCCAATGGTCAGGTGTTTCAGCTCTCATAGTTATGCCCCTTAATGTCTTTGAAGTTTGTTGTGCTCAGGGGTCCCTGACCCCTCCCTAAATCAGTTCTGGGTGTCTCCCTCCCAGTGTCACCTTTCTCCCTTTGATACTGGGGGTCTGGATCCTTAATCACTCAGCAGGAGATGGGTCAATTGGTTTATTGCCCCAGCCTAGACCTTTTTATCCTCCCGGGCCTTCTCCTCCCCCTACTCTCCAGATGCAGGACAGCCTGGTGCCATCTCAACCCCTCCCTGGTTTAAGACCTCTCCCAGCTCCTCTCACCTCTCAAATGCAGATAGTCAATCCACATTCAGCAGAGACACACAGAAATGCTTAAAGCACAAACCTCAGCCACTTTCTAAAAAAGTGGTTTCTGAACACACAGTGACAAAACCATTTTTATAGAAAGATCTGTTATGACACCGTGAGTTCATACATACTAAACTTCACCTCTCCATTATAAACTTACAGGAAACTAGGCTACCAAAACACAACACCCAGCCTCCCCCATTCTATCCTATGGGCAGAAAGGCCTTTCAGCAGTGAAAAACGAAATGGAGTGTTTTTCACTGTCAGGACATGACACACATCTTAGTATATGTCCTGTCTTTTACTTACACTGCACCCTGCCCAGGGGGTACCCAATGTGTTTGAAAAAGGGAAAGTACGACCTGACAAATGGTTACACTTTTCAGGACAACTGCGCGCAGGCCCTACACTGCAGGCCTGAGTTCCCTTCTCTGTGAGTCTCTGCATTACTAGCCGTGGCACACACAGTGCACATCACTAGGGACTTTACTTGTAAAGCAAACATACCAATCATGGCCAACCAATTACCATTACACTTTACATAGGGAACACTTGTACTTTGACACTGATAAGCAGTGGCAAAGTACCCAAAGCATCTAAATTGGCAACTCTATGTCAGGAAAACGGTCTAGGGGAAAGCAAAAAGTTGAGGAAACTTTAGCCAAAAGGCCAAGTCCTACACTCCTTTACGCTCCTATGACTGTGTCCTCTCCTCCTAAGGGCACACCTCCTGGATTTCCAGAGATTTTAGCCGAGCGGCCCGTCTTTACGGCAGCTTTCAGTGGGGCCATCTCGCTGTCAGGCAGGGGAGCCGAGATTCCAACAAGACCCTCAGACCCGTCCAATGGAGCCCAGAAAGGCGAGGGCTGGCCAACCAGAAAGCAAGTCACAATGACAGCCAGAAATGCTAGATACCCTTTGTCGCTGATCCAAACATCTGTGCAGGTGACCGCCAAGTACACGTAAGTTCATATAGTATTTATTGTTCCCCAGTTCATAGATTCGCTTTCTCCTGCTCCAATCTCATACTGGTGGTGAAGTGGAGAAGAGCCGCTCTTGGAACCTGCGAGTAACGGCAGCTCTAGTCTTCAATCTTCCTTCACTTCCTTTCCCAGGGGAATTCTTGGCTTTACACACACATACATGCGAGGGACACTTCATACACTTAGGTCGGGTTTGCATTTTAGGAGTACGCATATTTACTACTATTTATCTATAGGTCTGCAGATATTCACTGTTTTAGCACCTTGGTAGAATTCTAGCTTTTATTTACTCTGATGGTGCTTGTAATCTTATACACCTGTTTCTGATAAAGATCAATTCAAATGGTCAGGCGATTTCATTAGATGTTTCCTAAGTTAAATTTGCCCGGCGTAAAACGCCTCTAATACCATACGAAGTTATACAATAAAGAGGCAGGCGCTGGAGACAGGAAGACAGGAAACAAGTTTATTCCGTCGGAGTGGAACACATCAGATCAGACAACAAGGTATCGTCTCGAGGTGCTCTCTCAACCTCTCTGAGACCTGGTCTTTTATACACTGGTTCAAGACATGTGAACGTCCTTTATTACAACAGGGACATTGTGAAGTATGAGAACGACATCACCGGCACCCCCCCAGTTCCGGCCCATTCCAACACATGACAACAGTAGAGGCCCTTTCCCCTCATATGATTGGAAGGGGCTATCACGCAGCTGAGTGTTCTGCCGATTCCTTTGGAATGTGTGCGCCTGATCGAATCTCAGGGGATGGGGAGGTCGTGATCAATAGTGGCTCCTTTCAGGAAAGGCGAGTGAATACAGTAATGGGCAATAAACTGTATCCTCGGGCTAAAGGATGACCAGCGGTTCGTACAGGCAGTCGGGCTCAGAGGAAGGGGTCATCAAAGGAGGGGTATTCCCTGAGACAGAGTCATGGGAGGGGAGGGTTCATGACTTGCGCGTGTGAGTGCGGGGGCAGCCAGGGTGCGCGGGGAAGGCTTGCAAGGTTCAGGGAAGTGTGCTGACGGGCGATCGTGAACAGGGAGACCATGGTACCTAAAATGGCTGTCGTGTATACTCATACGTGAGTCTGCAAGATGGCGTAGATAATGTTTAGTACACGAACTAAAATTCCACAGTCCTCCCTTTAACATGTCTCGCCAGCTTGTCAGTTCGGATCGATCCCCATGAGACCACGCACCTCTATTTCGTATAGGGGACTCATGTGCTCAGTTTTAAAGTTCAAAGTCTTTGGGCACATACAGTTGGAAATGAGTGCACATAAAGATGGTAAACATTGAATACCTAAGCAACACCCACACAGTGTCATGATTGGTATCAATAAAAACGTGAACAATCTCCATCCCCAGCTCTTCAAAGTGTCCCAGAACCAGCCTCCAAGCGACCATCCTTCCTGCTCCTGGTGAACCTCCGAGGACAGTCTGTGGAGGTGTTCGATTGCTTTGTAGACTGAAGGTGAGCTATCTGGCACGTAGGTGCAACAGCTGGAGCCGATGATGCGGCATGCACCTCCGCGGTCGGCCAGAACCACATCTAGAACAAGACGGTTTTGAAGAGCCACCAGGCGGACGGCCTGAAGCTCAGCCGTGTTGTTGGCGAGGATGCCAGCGGTGATGTTAATGGTTGTTTCTAATGCCTGAGTCAGGTGTCGGATAGCGCGGCTATTTGCCATTGGTCCCCACAGAGGAACAAGTCCCTTTGCTGCATCCAGGAACTGTGCTCCGGTGGAGTCGGCTTGTTCAACATCTCCAGCGCGCTTTTGCCGGTGGTGTTTGGCTGGAGCCACATACGTGGGAGGAAGAATGAAGGCGATGTAGCACGTACCCCTCCAGCCTCTTGGGAGCCAAGTGTAAGCTTTGGTGCCACAAACAAAGTACATATTCGGGGAAGCAACAAAGGAGGGGGGGTCAGCTGAGACCAATGTTTTGGTGATGCGACAAGAACTGTGACCCACCAGCTGCGTTCCTTGTCCTTCGAGGCATACGAGTCCTGTGATATTGATGACAGACAGGGCCACGGTCAGGGTGGCAGCCGTTTGTTTCCGCAGGTGGGAGAAGGTGGGTCTGGCTGGATTGTGGAGCACTTGCATTTCGACCCTTTCTTTGGCAGGGATGTTCGTAAGGAAGGTTGAACCCGAAATTGCAGGACAAAAGGGCCTTCCTGTCTTGTTCAGCCAGAACCCATAGTAGAAGTGAGACACCGTTTGACCAGAAGTGGCGTTGTCCTTGTGGCTTTCTTGCATGAGGATCAACCAGGCGAGGCAGGAGCCGTGAACTGAGAAAGGAGAAGGGATGAAGGGGATGGAGTGTCCGGTAGCATGTGGGAGCAACCCACAGATCCAGCAGTTCGTGGCATTTGCAGCAAGGTTGTGCTGGTGCAACAGTTGTACGAAGGCATTGTTCCAGAACTCCCTACGCCTTTCTCGGAGCTGAGGTGAAAGGGTGATCAGGTGGTGTTCTTTCGTGGTTGGCTGGACAGTGGCTGGCAACATCTGGTGAGCGGGTGTGCTTTCCTCCAAGATCCAGAAGGAAGTCATGAGGAGGAGGCAAAAGAGGAAGATAATGAAGAAAGCGATTGTCTTTGATTTGTGCAAATTGTCAGTCTTTGGGTTCCTGTAGTGGGTATTTCCTGTTGCTTCCGACGTCTTCTTATCTGGCGCTTCCATCATCTTCTTATCTGGCGCTTCCATCATCTTCATCTTCAAGGTGCTCGGTAGTGGGCAGAACCACAGACTTTGTTTAGCTTCTCTCCGGGTAACCCTTGGTTGCTTTGGGTCACCTTTCTGAGATTTTTAACTTAGTCAGTGGCCTACTTAGCCGAAGCTCCCTCCTTTCGACGCAGGAAATACCCTTCTCGAGATGGCACAGTGGGATCAGAGTGTTTTGCAAGTTCAAGTGCCTCAGTATCAGGATAGCAGTTCAGTGATGGTCGGTCTTTGTCCAGGAGCTCTTCTTGGGTGCTGACGTTGTCTGTCGTGGCCAGGGTCGAGGAAATCTTCTTGCAGTGGTGTGCATGCAGCCAGTTCTTCTTCCCCTCCACTCGAAGAGCCGTCCGAGTGGTGATCAGCACTTGCCAGGGGCCCGTCCACCGGGGTTCCAGACTCTTCGCTCGTTGAAAGTTCCGGATTAGGATGTAGTCCCCCGGTTGGATATCGTGACCGGGACCCCTGGAAGCATCGGGGATGGCCTGCTGCACCTGTTGATGAATGACAGACAACGTTTTAGTTAATTTGCATAAATAATCTGACAGCAGGACGTCGGGGACGTCGTGAATGGAGGTCGGTTTGGGGGCAGTCCAGAGGTTCATAGGCCGGCCAAACACAACTTCATAGGGGGTCAAGTGGTGCTTAGTGGGAGTGGAGCGCATTGATAGTAATGCCAGTGGAAGGGCATCTGGCCACTTAAGTCCTGTGGTGGCCACTATTTTCGACAGTTTCAGTTTCAGTGTAGCGTTGTGTCATTCGACCAGGCCAGCAGATTGGGGGTGGAAGACTGCGTGGAATCTTTGTTTTACCCCCAACCCCTTCAGGATTAGTTGGATAACTTCAGCTATGAAGTGGGGGCCATTGTCGCTCCATAAAATTCGACAAAGGCCGTAGCGAGGGAAAAACTCTTTCAGCAATACTTTGGCAGTAGTCATGGCAGTGTTATCACGGGTCGGATAGGCTTCCACCCATTTGCTGAAGGCACATACAATGACTAATACGTACTTCAAGCCCTGGCACCTCTCTAATTGGATGTAATCCATCTGGAGGACCTCAAAGGGGTGGTCGGGGATCCCAAACCCTCCCCGGGGTACCACAGTTCCTTTCCCGGGGTTGTGTTGTAAGCAGATAAGGCACTGCTGGACTAGGCGTTTGGCTGAGTCGGGGATCTTGCTGTTGTGCCAAACTTTGGAAATGAGTTCAATCATGGGGGCAGAGCCTATGTGTGCAGGGGAATGTGCCATTGTCAGTATGGGGATCAAATATGCATCATGCAGCAACCATTTGTTCGAGTCTTTTGTCCGCCAGCAGCCTTCATCGTCCCTTAGACCCACCCGTGCCCACTCAGTCAATTCGTGTGGTGTGCTGGCCAATTGGATGTCCCTGATCGTTTCCCTAGCGTCAGTCCATTTTTCTGCTTGTGACCTGGTCACATACATGCGTGTCGTTGTCCTATTCTCAGCTGTGGTTCGAGCAGTGATGTCGGCTAGTGCGTTTCCCTGTCCAACTAAATCTGTTACCTTCTTGTGTGCCTGGCATTTGATTACTGCTAATCGTTTGGGGAGAAGAACTGCTTCAATCAGGGCGGAGATTAAATCTCCGTGGAGGATGGGCGTACCGTGGGACGTCAGGAATCCCCTTTCCCTCCACAGGAGCCCAAAATGATGAACCACCCCAAAGGCGTACTGGCTGTCCGTGTAAATGTTTGCCGTGGTTCCTGCTGCTATGATACATGCTCGTGTGAGGGCAATTAGTTCTGCTGCCTGTGCGGATCGTTGTGTGATGCGAGCGGTTTCAACTACTGTTCGAGCTGTCGTCACCGCATAGGCAGCAGAAGTGGTGCCGTCTGGGAGTTTGATACAAGAGCCATCTACCCATAGTTCTCCATCAGGATCTGTAAAAGCAATGTCTCGGAGGTCAACTCTACTCCTGGTCTGTTCGTCCGTGAGGGTCACACAGTCGTGTATAGGGGGCACATCGGGGTCATTTTCGGGCAAGGGTAACAGTGTAGCAGGGTTCAATGTCGTGCATCTCTTCAGGGTGATGTGGGGTGCAAGTAGAGTCAATTCGTACCCTGTTAGTCGTGCGCTAGTCAGATGTTGAGTCTTAGTCTGGTTCAAAAGGGTGTCAACTGCATGGGGCACTAATACCGTGAGGGAGTTTGAAAGCACAATTCCCTCACTCTGGCGGATAGAGACAGCAGCAGCGGCTACTGCTCGAAGGCAGGCAGGTAGAGCTCTGGCGACTGGATCAAGAGTGGCAGAGAAGTAGGCACAAGGGCGTTGTTTGGCGCCGATGGGCTGAGTTAGAACAGACAATGCGCATCCCTCCCATTCGTGAGTGAAGAGGGAGAAGGGCTTGGAGTAATCTGGTGTTCCTAGAACGGGTGCCGAGCAAAGGGCATCCCGCAACTCCTTAAAGGATGCTTGGCATTCGGGAGTCCACGGGAGTGGGAACAGAACATCTTTGGCCAACAGGGAAAGTAGGGGTTTTATAATGAGACTGAAATTTGGTAACCATTGTCGGTAGAAAGAAGTAAGGCCCACTAATGAACGGACTTGCTTCTGCGTTTTTGGAATGGGGGTGTCTAGGATGGTTTGGATTCGGTCGGGCGTAAGTTTCCTCCCTTCTTTGGACAGGAGGTGGCCTAGGTATGTTACTTGGGGCTGACAGAACTGCAGTTTCTTTTTGGAGACTTTGTGGCCATTCTCCGCAAGAAAGTGCAAGAGTTGGATAGTGGCTGTGATTGCAAGTGGAGTGGTGTCGGCCGCCAAAAGGATATCGTCAACATATTGGATTAACACCACTCCATCTGGTAGCTGGACAGCGTCCAGCTGTCTTTTGAGGGCCTGGCTGTAAATGCTGGGACTTTCAGTGTAGCCCTGGGGAGCTCTACAAAATCGGTACGAACGGTTTTTTAAAGTGAAACCGAAGAGATAACGGCTGTCTGGATGGATGGGGATAGAGAAAAATGCATTTTTAAGATCAATAACGGTGAAGGTGGTGGCAGTGGACGGGATGAGAGTCAGGATGGTGGCGATGTCTGAGACTACGGGGTACTGTGGCACCACCACTTTGTTGATTTCTCGCAGGTCGATGATGAAGCGGTATGCTTTCTCATCTCCCTCACCTTGTTTCTTGACAATGGGTAGGATAGGGCTATTGCAGACATTACTAACCACTTCCTCTACCACTCCTGCGTCCACCAAGGACTGAATAATCGCTACCAATGCTTTCTCGCCTTCGGGCGATATCCGGTACTGTGGGAGTTTCGGGAGTATTGCATCTGGTCGAACAGTTATGTGTACAGGATCGATCATCATTCGTCCTACATCCGAGTCGTTTCTGGCCCATAGGTACAGGGGTAGGGTATCGAGCAAGGATAGGTCAGCATCTGTTATGGCGTACATATGTCGTGCGGGATAGGGTCTGGACATGCTCGGGTTGTCGTACAGGATGACTCGGACTCCATCCGGGGAACACCTAATAGTAGCTCGGAAATGTTTCAGTAAATCAATACCCATAATGGCGTCAGGGGAGTTGGAGGAGAGCAGAAATGTTGTGTCAGTGGGATTGTTTCCTAGGTCAAAGGAGATAGGTACAGACAGGGGATTAGTGGAGGGCGTTCCATCGAAACCTATCGAGGTAATGTGTGAGCCAGACAAGGGTGCCCTTGGAATCAGTCGCTTTGATAATACACTACGTGTCGCTCCAGTGTCTACCAAAAATGGAGACTTTGTACCCAGGACCTTAGCAGTGACGTAAGGACCTTGCTGGTCAACACAGAGCTCGACTGGATCCCTCCCTTGCCCCTGGCAGTCCTATGCAGAGTCGTGAGCATTGTTGCCGTCGGACTGTTGGCACTGATTCTGTCGGGGGCGGTAAAATATGTTTGGTCTGTCAGATCGGTCATTGGTGGTGTCGCGGGTCGCCCTCGTCCCTGCCCTCCAGTTTTGGAGCCATTTGTCATGTCCCTTGTTTCTTTATTTTTAATCATTTCCCGAAGGGCCAGGCATTGAGACTTCCAATGCCCAAATTCTTTGCAAAATGCACACTGGTTCTCATCGAGGTCGGTTCGTGGAGCGCCAGGTGTGGGGTTGCGGTCTCTAGGGGCCGAATTCCTAGGGGCATTCGACTGGTAGTTCCCCCTATACCGTTCCCTTCCTGTAGTCACTCCCTGCAATTGAGCAATCATTACTCGTTCTTTTAAGTCCTTTTTCTTTTTCTCAGTTGCCCTTTCGTTCTCGTTCTTTTGGTGTTCGTAATACTGAGCCATCTGAAGGATAGCAGCAGGTTTAGAGGCTCCCCAACTACTCTCGCTAGTCTGTAACTTTTGGGAGACCTCTTGCGTTAGCCCCTTTACATAGTTTTGCACGAATAGGTGTTGTCCGGTTGCGGTGGTCATATCTTGGCCACTGTAGTCGGAGAACACTGTTTCGAATCGTGAGAAGTATTCTGATACATCTTCCTGAGGTTTCTGGCGACAAGCCGTGACTATCGACCAGTCTACCTTCTTTTCTGGGATCAACGTCTTTAGCTTCTGCACTATTTTGTCGGGGAGTTCCAGTATGTCTTTTACAGGTTTCTTTCCGGGCTCTCGCTGCCTATCTAGGTCATCGAGTTGTTTCCAGGTGTGTCCGAACAGGTCCGTGTGGTCGGCTTTCCGGATTTGCTTCCACACATCAGCCGGCAGACACAACCCGAAAAACAAATCAATGTCCGCTAGAGTCAATATGGTTGAGCCCAAGGCTGTGCCTAGTTCTGTATAAAATGCTGTAGGGTTTTTTCGTAAATCGGGCAGGGTTTGCCTAAAAGTTAAAATATCTTGCCGATCCCATGGTTGGTAAACCCAGTTGTACACAACCCTCCCTTTTGCATCTGCGTGGTTGATATCATCGTTTGTTCCCTGACCTCTTGGGGGAACCCAATAGGGGGCGGCTTCTCTGATAGGCATCATCGTGTTGGCTGCTTCTAATGAGGGCTCAATCGTCTCAGGGACTGTGATCTTGACCTCTGGTTTCTGTTCCGCGAGGTGGCGGAAGACCTCAAGCGTTTGCATGAAGAGGTCCGTCACATCGCTCTCAGTTCCATCTCCAACATCGACCCTTCTATATAGAGCCGTCAATTTTGTTGGACCCTTATTCTGGTACCTATCATCATATGCGTTCAGGGTGTGGTAGCTGAACCGTAAAATGAAATGCCGTCTATGACTACCGGCATGTGAATTGTGCATATTCATCGTATATTCTTCGCTCTCCTTCCGTTCTACCAATGTTTTTGCTATCTTGTCGATTCCATCCCGCTCATCTTTGCTCAACCTATTTGGTCTGGCTGTTAGGTGCCTGCTAGTCTCATGTTCATCTGCTGTTGTTACCAATGCGGCTGGTGCGAAGGCCGTAAGAGCCGGGGCACTAGCGCTAGGGTCACCCATACCTGCACTTTGAGCTGGTGAGTGTTGTGCTAGAGGCTGGCTGGGAGCATAAGGAGGAGGCATGTAGATAATTGGAGGTCCGAGCAGTAACTCGTCATTTGCCCGCTGTTTGGAGGGTATCTCCGGGTAGAGCGCAGAGGTGGTCCTGACAGGGCATTGGCCTGCCAGTCCTGATTCTTGCGTTTGTCTAACTTCCTCTCTTCTTCTTATTTCTTCATCTAGTTCTTTTGCGGCCAGATGGGCGTTTTTTCGTAACTCTTTCACTATTTTCGCTTCCTCTCTTTTCCTGCGATGTTCTGCTTCTTTGCGCCACATGCCAATACTATCAAGCATAGTGGGCGTTGCCTTGTTTATTTTTACAGCTGCTTCTAGTGTTTTTATTTTATTTTTATCAAATGAACCTATCAGTGGCCATTGATTTTTAGGATCCTTTTTTGTATATTTATGCCATAACTTACTATAAGCTATAGCGACTAGTCCTTGCTTAGTAAACATGTCCTTATTAGGGGTGCCTTCCAGTGGAGCTGGATGGTTCATCTCTAATAAGCGGTCCGGGTTGACCCAACTATGAACCAATGGGGAGAAGATAGGCATGACGGATTACAATGGGGGGCAAAAGCCTGCACTACCTATCTTTTCACTACTTGCAAAGACCGGACAGAATATTCTATTCTATGCTATTTGCAAATAGAGAATACCTCCGAGAAGAACCAATTCCCAAAACAGTCAATGTTCGGGCAAACAATCAATCAATGAGGAACGACATAGGTACGACGTGTTAAAGGTTTGCGTTACCTACCCTTCACTATCGGCAAAGGGAGAGAGAATATTCCTATTCTTCCCCGTTTGCAGACAGAGAAGATCCTTAAGAGAACCAACTTCGAACAATTCAATGCTCGATTCAATCAATCAATCAATGAGGAGAAAAGTAGGCACGACCTGTTAAAGGCTTGCGTTGCCTACCCTTCACTATCTGCAAAGATTAAACAGAGTATGGCGATTCTGTGCTTGTTTGCAAATAGAGAATTTCTCAGAAACAGTCAAAAAGTAATACTAGTATTTTCAAACAATCAATCAATCAATTTCGCAATTTGTCGTGTGTCACGACCTTACCCGGACCGCATGGACAGTTTCTCGTCTTCCGCTTCCAGCGCCCGATTGTCCTCTATTCTCTTGTTGCTATCGCGGCACTCCTGGTGGTTCCCAGCCAGGACCGTAGATCACTCGGGAGAGGTCTGCTCGGAATCAGTGAAGTTCAGATGATCGGCTGTCAGACAAGGGTCTATCGGACAGGAGCTCTTCCGATCGTTGCAGTTGTTCACTCTGTCGTCGGGACCTCTCCCACTGGATCCACGTGTCGCTGATGGGCCCCGCGTTTGGGACGCCAATTGATAAAGATCAATTCAAATGGTCAGGCGATTTCAGTAGATGTTTCCTAAGTTAAATTTGCCCGGCGTAAAACGCCTCTAATACCATACGAAGTTATTCAATAAAGAGGCAGGCGCTGGAGACAGGAAGACAGGAAACAAGTTTATTCCGTCGGAGTGGAACACATCAGATCAGACAACAAGGTATCGTCTCGAGGTACTCTCTCAACCTCTCTGAGACCTGGTCTTTTATACACTGGTTCAAGACATGTGAACGTCCTTTATTACAACAGGGACATTGTGAAGTATGAGAACGACATCACCGGCACCCCCCCAGTTCCGGCCCATTTAAAACACATGACAACAGTAGAGGCCCTTTCCCCTCATATGATTGGAAGGGGCTATCACGCAGCTGAGTGTTCTGCCGATTCCTTTGGAATGTGTGCGCCTGATCGAATCTCAGGGGATGGGGAGGTCGTGATCAATAGTGGCTCCTTTCAGGAAAGGCGAGTGAATACAGTAATGGGCAATAAACTGTATCCTCGGGCTAAAGGATGACCAGCGGTTCGTACAGGCAGTCGGGCTCAGAGGAAGGGGTCATCAAAGGAGGGGTATTCATGGACGGAAAGGAGGTGTTGGTCAGGCGCGGGGTGTGATTCCCTGAGACAGAGTCATGGGAGGGGAGGGTTCATGACTTGCGCGTGTGAGTGCGGGGGCAGCCAGGGTGCGCGGGGAAGGCTTGCAAGGTTCAGGGAAGTGTGCTGACGGGCGATCGTGAACAGGGAGACCATGGTACCTAAAATGGCTGTCGTGTATACTCATACGTGAGTCTGCAAGATGGCGTAGATAATGTTTAGTACACGAACTAAAATTCCACATTTCTGTTTAATGGTTGTTGCAGCAAACCTGTTTTATACTAGCATGACGCGAGTTCAATAAATGCTTATTGAAAACGTTCCCATCATTTATTCTCTGTATTTCTCTGAGACTAAGTGAGCACGTTTGACTGAGTAAAAAGTACTGTACTGTTTCTACGATCCCTGAAGGATCAAGGGTTGTCATGTTTGATAGTTGCCAGAAACTATTCACTCCTTGGTAAGGTTAGGGGGCTTATGATGGCACTGTGATCTAGCTGGTATAATGGCTAACATATCCTTTGTGGGAGTCTGGAACCAGTCTGGACACCAATCCCATAGTTTATGTTGTCTAAATGCGCAGATCCTATTTAGATTTGTAGGAACTACACAACACCACTGTCCCATTCTGTTCCTGGGCAGACAGGAGGTCAGGAAGAGGCTCAATCTCCCCTTCCACTTCCTCATCTGCCATCAGCAGCATGCTCATTTCAGACTCTGAAAAGTGTGGTTTGAGGCAGTTCATGTGGAGAAAACGTAGGGGGTTTGTAGCAGTTTTGAGACCCATCAAGTAGGTGCATTCCTCCTTCTCCTCCTTCACATGGGGCTGTCCAGCAATCCGGGAGAGTTCTGAGGTCCATAACTCACACCTTCTGGCCAGGTTGCAACTCTACCAAAGTGGGCAACTAGTCGCACCAGAGCTTCATAACTTCTGATTTGGCCTCAAGATTACATTTTCACCTTCTTCCATAAGTAGTGCATCTGGTTTCGGAATGCCAGTTTTTAGCAGACCATACACTGAGGGGGTTTCCTGGGAGCCTGCTTCCACCCCACTCTCATAAGGCTAAGAGTTCCCCTAACAGGATGGCCACAGTTCAGAGAAGCTAAACCCAACCCCTTTCTGTGACAACTCCCTGCAGGGAAAGAGAAAGCATGTTAGGAGGACGTTCCACTTACACCGCATCGGCTCAGGTAGGCTCATTATCATGCGCTTCAGGGTCTTGTTGAACCTCTCCACAAGACCATTGGCTTGGGGAGTGATAGGGTTGAGAACTTGTAAGTTACTCTGCATTCAACCCACATGGACTTCATGTACACTGACATAAAGATAGTGCCTCTGTCACACCCTCCCTCGTTGGGAAACCTTGCAGGGGTAAAAATCCCCATCAGGGCCCTGGACACCGCAGGTGTGACCACCATCCTCATAGGGATGGCCTCTGGGTAGTGACTGGCATGGTCTACCAGAACCAGGTTGAACCTACTGCCTAAAGCTGTCTTAGGGTACAAGGGTCAAATAATGTTGACTCCTGCCCTCTCAAAGGGAGTGCCAATAACAGGTAATGGGGTTAAGGAAGCCTTGAGCTTTTTCCCTGGCTTCCTACTGACCTGGCCGGTGGGACAGAACCTGCAGAATGTATCTAAGTCTGTTTTTATCTGGGGCCAATGGAAGTGGGCAACAAGCCTGGCGAAGGTCATGTCTTGCCCCAGATCTCCTATCAGGGGTATGTCATGAGCCAAACCTAGTAGGAAGGTCCTGTAACACTGGGGAGCCACCAGCACATGGACTGCCCAGATCCAGCAACCTTAAGCTCGCTATATAGAAGGTCATTCTCCTAATAGATTAGGTGATCTCCAGAGGTGTCACTTGCTGTTTGGGCCTCAGTTTGCCAGTGGGGCACCATTTATGTGATTTGCAGAATTCCTCTCTGGTGGGATCACCCTCAAATTGCCAACCAGCAAGTTCAGGCAGGTCACCTAGGGCAGTAATGTCCTCCCTGGTTGGCTCAGAGGCTTCCTCGTCATGTGCCCCATCAACCTTGACCAGTGGAACTTCGGGGGCTTGTTTCCCATGCTTCTTGCCCCTCTCCTACCTGGCAGCTGCCTGGGCTATTGTTCCAGGCACCGGACACCCTTGACTGCCTTCATGGGAAGCCATGCACCTTTTAGTCATACTGACCCATCCAGGCAATCACAACACCTCCAAGTGGGACCTGAGCTCTACCTCCATCCAGAGAGCATGCTCCTGGTTGTTCTCCAATATACAATCTACAGACATGGTAGTGCTCACAGCTACTTTTAGAGAACCTGAGACCCCCCCACACTCAAAGGGAACCAAATTCACTGGAATATGTCTCTCACCATTGCCGGTGACTATGGTTAGCTGGAATTTGTTAGGGAGGACCTGCTCTGAAGACACCAGCTGACACTTCACAGTAGTCAAGTTGGCTACGGTGTCCCTCATAGCCTCCACCCATTGCCCATTGTTGGTGTCCCACTGCCTGTTTTTTTTAGAAATTGCAGGCATATGGGCTTTTGGCACCATCTTCTTATCTCCCAGGGAAACTAGGGTCACATCTGTCTGCTCCCCAAAACTAACTAGATCTACCTCCTCCCAGAGCACTACACTTGTCAACCCAGGTCTCTGCACACCGGTGGCGGGCTGTGCCCTTTTGGGATATTTGGAGTCACCCTTGGAGTGCCCATACTTGTAGCACTCTGTGCATTGGGGTACAAACCTCACTGTCTGTTGGTCATAGATACCCTTAATTTTAGGCTCAGGCTGGGACTGGTCACCTCTGCTCCTGTAAGTGTTTCTCCCCCTTTCTTTTTGATGGTGGGACCCCTTTCCCACCAGCAGCCTTTCTGGACACTCTGGTGCTAGCCCAGAGGTTTTTCTCCTCTGCAAGCCTCATGGAATCAGTCAGCTTGTGGTCAACCATATGCTGCCATAGTTCTGGGAGAAGAGAAATGAGCATGTGCTCTCTCAGGGTTAGATTGTACATCCCACTGTAGTCATTAACTTTGCTGCACTACACCCAACTATTGAGTGACTAGGTAATGCAATCTACAAAAATTACCCAGACTGATTTGGGAGCTTCTGACTGTGCCTGAAACTTTGGCAGTACTTTTCAGGGGTCAGACCAAACTTAGTGATCAAGATGGCTTTCATAGGGGTGTACTTGGTTTGGTCCTCAACCTATAAAGTAAAAAGTGTGTCCCACCCCACCGCAGGCATGCGTTTCCACAATCCTCTCCTCAGTGCTCTTTTGGATTTTGTGAACCCTCCGGGGTACCTCATAGGCCGAAAACCATGTGTCAATGTCATCTCCAACCATATCATTGGGCACTAAAACCTTAGGATGCTAACCATTCTGTCTCCTTCAGACACTGTATGTATGCTGCCACCATCACTGCTGAGAATATCATCAGTAAAGTCACCGACCATGTCATAAGTGATGTAATATGTAAGGTCATAAGCAGTGCATTGAGGGGGCATAAGTTATAGTTAGGTCTGTTAACCATTGCTAATGAATTTAACTGTTTTTTAGGACTGAAATCTGAGCCTAAATTTAATGTCCCTGTATCCTTTGCTTTTTTCAGTGAATTTCTAAGGATTTTTTAATTCAATTTCCCAACTATATTGTCCCTCTGACCTCTGTATTTTTGTAATGATTTTTTATATTATTTTCTAACTTTAACGTCCCTGTAACCTCTGTCTTTTTAAGTGAATCTCTTATTTCCGAACTGTAACCTGTGATATTTCAGAGTGAGTGCATCAGTGTGTGTTTGAGTGAGTGTCTCAATGGGAGTGTGAGTGGATATGTGAGTGTTTAAGTGGGTTTGGGAGTTGCTGCATATATGTCTCACTAGGTGAGTCAGTGGATGTCTGAGTGACTTTGTGAGTGGATGTGATAGGGTCTGAATGGGTTTGCGAGTTTGTCTATCAGTGTGTGGGTCAGTCCGTGAGTGAGTGCATGAGTGTCTCAGTGGATCTGTGAGTCGGTGTTTGAGTCTCTGAGTTGGTCTGTGAGAGGTGTAAGAGTATGAGGAGGTCTGTATGTAGGTGCATAAGTGTCTGAGTGGGTCTGTGAGTGGCTGTGAGAGTGTCTGAGTGGTTCTGTGAGTGGGTGCATGAGTCCCTGAGTAGGTTTGTGAGGGAGTGTGAGAGTGTCTGAGCACATCTGTTAATAGGTGCGTGAGTGTCTGAGTACGTCTATGAGTGGGTCTGCGAGTAGGTGTGCGAATGTCTGAATGGGTCTTGGAGTGGTCATATTAGTATCTTAGTGGGTATGTCAGCAGGTGTGTGAGTGCCTGAATGTGTCAATGGGTGTCTGTGTGGGTGTGTCAGTAGCTGTATCAGTGACTGGGCTACAGCAGAACTGCACCTACCCCTTTATCCAAAAAGAGTCCACAGTTTTGCACAAAATATCTACCCAAGTAGAGTACTTTCTACTGTTTAATTACTAAGTGTTATCTTTTTGGGTAAATGTCCAGTACGTATTCTACACTACAGTTGTGAGATGTCACCAGTGCCCTTGTGTACATTTTAGCAATGTGATTGTTCCTCGTACGTCTTTATCCAGAACTTTGTGATAACATGAATCTTTCTATAGAGCACAAAGAGGTAAATCTCCACCAAACAAGGGTCCTTCCTCTTAACTTTATGAAGTCAGTGCTTCTTTGTTTGGTGGAGATTTCTCAGCATCAAATAAAATCACCAAAATAGGTGGGAAAAGCACTGAGGGGCCTTTTAGTAAGCTTCCTATTTATTTATTTATTTATTTTGGAATTTTATAAAGCGCTAGTTACGCTCACCGGCGTGTCCCTGCGCTGAGTTGCTAAAAATGAGAAGAGTGAGGGGGTGGAACTAGGGTAGTGCTAGGCGGAACAGGTATGTTTTGAGGGCTCTGCGGAACATAGTCTCGGAGGGTTCGAGACGAAGTTCAATCGGCAGTGAGTTCCAGTGCTTGGCTGCAAGAAAACGGAACGATCTTCCACCCATCCGGGCTCTGCGTATTTTAGGAACCTTGACAAGGCCAGTATCCGAAGATCTAAGCGTTCGTTCAGGTCTATAAGGGGTAATAAGACCGTTGAGAGGGATAGGTGCCCTGCCTCCTAAAATCCGGTGGCACACACATAGGGCTTTAAATTTGATCCTTTGAGAGATTGGTAGCCAGTGGAGAGATTTTAGGCTGCTTTGGAGGAAGTGCGTCTCGGAACCCTTAACACCAGCCTGGCCGCTGCATTCTGCAGCACCTGGAGACGATTGATGTTACTAACTGTACTACCCAGATACAGCAGATTTGCATAATCTAGTCTCGAGGTGACCAAGGCGTGTACGAGGGTCTGTCTTGACTTTTGACAACTTCTTGTTTTGAGTCTTCGACTCTGAGCAGGTGCATGACGGATGCCCGGGTTTAAGGCCTGCAGTTCCGCTAATCGGCTAATATCAGTTACGGATCCTAACCGTGTGTACCTCTTTGCCTGGAGCACGACCACGACCCCAAGTGGTGCTCCGACTGTTAGTTGTTGACTCCGAAGGCTGTGCAGAGAGCGGTCCCAAAAGCTGCTTGAAGGCCGACAGTCATCAAAGTCTTCGCACTTGGGTCGGGTAAGTCAAAGCATAAGAAGAAGTCGAAGAAGCATCGTCCCTCTTCAACTTCTCCTTGTCAGGTGACCGATCCGATGAGGCCCGCAGGTGGTGCCCCTCCCACGCCTCATCGTGCGGAACCCGACGGGTCGACTCCGAGCTTCCCTCCACTTCCGGGACACGGAGCGACCCCTGCCCAGCTTCATACGTTCCACAAGGCGATGCATGCCATCTTTGGCCGGACCGACCCTGCTGGCGCACTTTTGGGGCCCGCGGACTCGGTTGGGGGGGGGCCTAGAACTTTGCTGCCGGCGGCTCTGGCCCCGGCGCCACAGGCCCCCCTCGGATCCAGGCCTGGATCCGGATCGGCGCCAGTTGACATCATTACACTTCCAGCAGCAGGGGATGGTCCTCCACCCGTACCTGTCCAGTCTACACCTCCTTGCGTGGAGATTGAGGGGCAGCATTTGACGTCTTTCGACCTGCCTTCCGAAGTCTGTGACATACTCTTGGCATCCAGGCCTCCCTCCACAAAGACGGTATAAGCCTGCAGGTGGAATGCATTTGTGGCATGGTGCACAGCAAAGGCAGTGCATCCCCTTGTTGCCCCTCTACTTTTGATCCTTCTCTCTTTAGCCCAGCAGGGCTCTGCTCTGGGCACTATCAAAGGCTACCTTTTGGCCATATTTGCCTTCCTTCGGATGCCAGATCAGCCTTCTCTTTTCAAGTCCCCGGTGGTAAACCGTTTTTTGAAAGGCTTAACACATCTTTTTCCTCCAATCTCTTTCATTATGCCTCAGCGGGATTTGCATCTTGTGCTCACTTATTTGATGTGTGCTCCCTTTGAGCCGCTTCACAACTGTCCTTTACGTCTCTTAACTCATAAGACTGCTTTTCTGGTAGCCATCACTTCTGCTAGAAGGTGAGTAAGCTCCAGGCCCTTTCATTGAAACCTCCTTTCTTGATGGTTCATCCGGACAAGGTGGATCTCAGGACCTGTCCAGCCTGTCTTCCTAAGGTGGTCACTGCCTTTAACATTGGGTGGACCCTTACTTTGTCCACCTTCTTTCCGCCTCCGCATTCTTCAAAGGAAGAAGAGAGGCACCACCGTCTGGACCCAAAACGTGCGCTCTACTTCTATCTTGACCGCACAAAGCAGTTCCGGGCGGATGATCAAGTTTTTCTTGGTTACATGAGTGCAAAGAAGGGTTGGGCCATACACAAACACACCATTTCTAGGTGGGTTGTCTTGGGGATTAAAGTTTGTTACTCTTTAGCTAAAAACGAGCCATCAGTCGGGCTACGCGCTCATTCCACCAAGGCGACAGCAGCCACTACTGCCTTGGGAAGGATGTGATCTTGGTTCACATATCCACCACCGGGGTTGGTATTGCTGGAGTATCTATTCTAAGGTAAGGAATCCATAACTAACGTGTTTCTTTCAGATGCACAAGTTACTTACCTTCGGTAATGATATATCTGTAAGGAACATTAGTTAGTTATAGATTCCTTACGCCCCACCCATCTTCCCCATTCTTTGAACTGATTTCTAGAGTTAAGGACATCCTTTCAGGGCCCTAGTTTTGTGCGCCAATGGTCAGTGTCTTGCATCGATCTGCGTTTCTGGCGCGGGATTACATATATATCGTTACCAAAGGTAAATAACTTGTGCTTCAGACCTATCTCTCAGATGACAGGTGTGCATAGTAAGGTGTGGGGAAGGACTGCCTTTTCCTTTGAGTCCTCTCTCTCAGATGATGGGTGTGTGTAGTAGGGAGTTTGGAGGGACTGGCCTCTCTGCAGAGACCTCTCTCTCTAATGATGGGTGTGCTTAGTAGGGTGTGTGGAGGGACTGACCTCTTCTTTCAGACTTCTACATGGGGTAGAGGTATGAGGGCTCCAAGGAGACACCTGCCTGCTGATGGGGCTCTAGGTGAGGGTGTTACTGGTGCAAAACAGGATGCAGAGACAGCCCTTCTCTTGAGACAGCAGCATTGCAATGGGCAGGAGGCCTCCATGGTGTGAGGATGTGCACAATCCATTACAGCCATTTCCTGCCTGCCATATGTGGCTTCAGCTGTGGCTCCTACTGCATGTAATCCCAGCTGCTGATGAAGAGAGATACAACACTGAACTTCACCAGGAAAGCAAAACTAGACACAATAGTATCAGAGAGCACACCCCTACTCCCAATTTAAGTTCAGGAACCCATGGTTCCAGTGCTTGGAGATGAGTAGCGGATGGTGCACAGGTGTCACAAGGGGATGGGACTGATTGTCTGGGGAAGTGGCATACCTATAAGTGTAGTATAGGAAGCAACTTCTGCATTGAAAACTCATAGAGATGCAAATAGGATTTAGTCAGATGCTTTCTCTGTCTATATTGCGATCTGACCCATCACAGCTGCCCGTCCACCATTTGCGTCTCTGCCAGTGGAATTGTCTTACAGTTATCTACAGATGTTTTAGCTGGAAGTCGACCTCTCCAGAAAAAAAGATACTTAAGGCTATCACATGAGGTAGCCTAATTTTAAAGTCTTATCCGTGCCTGAGTAAAAGTATTTGAACTGTTTCATGGGAACAAGCAAAATTGCCATATGAGGGAAACTGCATTAAAATGGTAGAATGGTTCAATAGTTCATTAGCAGCTTTTGTTGAAGAATTTTCACAGACGATACAGGCCCAATAAATCTCAAGTTGACTTAAAGAAAAGCTTAAAATCTTATAGAACTAAGCAAGGAAATAAGAGAAGGCACAGCTAAAAGACCCTAATGACAAATAGATTCGTACAGAGGGCTCTAAACAAGTAATGCTTTACCTTTCTTATTTGAGACAGATTAAAATATCATATTTTCCTTAAAATGTCGTTAATTCTTTATGAGCGTTGTACTTTAATGTAAGACACTCAATCTGCATCAAAATCATATAACTTGCCCGGGCACACTACAAGGCAAGCCCTTCAGGGCTAAAGCTCTTAAATTGTACCTTAATTTATCACCAGATATGCGCGCTTTGGAAGGGATACCTTGTACTCTGCCAGATTTACCAAAGTTATCAGAGTTGTTTTGTGGTCTTTAAAAACACTTATTTCACTTTGAAAATCTTTATTGTATATCTTAAAACAATATTGCAATATGAAATTAATTAAGAATGGTACAATTGGGCATGATTACAGAACGTAGACAATAATGGTTAATCATATCTGAACTTGTTAATTATATAAAGTCTTGTTTTTAGCTTAACTGTATGTAGTCAAATACTATTTACTAATTTCAATTAAATACAATCAAAAATACTAAAAATACTAAAACACAATTATAATAATTGCAAATAGTTTAAAAACAGTGATAATTGCACATAGTTTAAAACCAATTGATTGCAAACTATACGTCTCTATTAATATTACTATCTTATAGGGCAATATTTATCTTATTTCTTAGAAAATGGTTTTAAAAAGTTTAATCATAATTTTTTTTTAATGTGTAATGCCAAAAAAAAGAGAGGTTTATTTTTTCATTTTTCTATATGGTTAAGAAGAAACTATACATTTACTACCAGACAACGGCTAAGTAAAAAAAAATGAAATTGGAAAATGTAGTTGACTTTATTAGTTGCGTGATGAAATTTCATCTGCACTCCTACCTCAGAGACCCATTATTTATGACATAATTAGCTGCCTCATGATCTATTCTCAACATTTGACAACCAAAGAACTTCACAAGTACTGTATGAAAATGCCATGAAAACTTGAACTAAACACTTGTCTCCCTCATGAAACTTAGTACCGGTTGACGCTCTTCCTTAACTAAAAAGAAAGTTAGAAGGCTCAGAAATGAAGCAATTTGTGCTGATGTGCGTTTGTGTGACTGACTGGTAATGAGTTAGTTGTCTTCTACTTTCCTAGGTTCACGAATTTAGTACCACTGACTTTGGAAAAAAACAAGACCACCTTTTGAATAGGGGTCACATTTTCCCCCATTGTTTTCATGTCCAAAGAAATAAAACCTTTAATGTATGACAATATTCCAGAAGGCCAGGTGCTAACATTCCTATTCCTTCTTGTCAGTTAAGGTTAGTTGGCACCTTCAGGGCCTTACGATCAGCCTTCAGGTATATCCAGTGCTGTTATATTGACAAAAACTAAACCAGAGTTGTAAAATCCAGCAGCAGACTGTTCTCTATGGACCCAACCAAGGTCTATTGTTATGTTCTGGCTACTGTTTGACATAGCACCAAAAACCTCTGACTTAAGAAAGTTCCAATAACACATAATCACAGATACTAAAGAATCGTGGTACTAAGCACTATGTGGAAACAATTTGTATTATACAAGTCTAAATGAACTCAGTTTTGACTGTAGAGCCCTACTCAATGTGTCAAAACAAAGCTGTCTTACAACAAACAAAAAAAACATGTATTTTCATTATCTTACATGCATCCCTTGTAGCTATATACCTCTTCATCTTTAGGTTTACATTTACGTATCCATTCTTCACTTAAAACAAAAAAATAAGAATAGATTGTAGGCATGGTGGCTTCAAGAACTGGATAATAACTTTTCCTAAGTTGTGACAATGTATACTGTTGCATGTAATACATACTAATGAAACAGTCAGTGAAATATGAAGCCCACACTGCTACAACAAGCTTTACACACCATGGATTCATTACAGTTGTTCACTTTCATAGTGCTCATAGTAAAGAGTGATACTTAAACAGTCATGACAAGAAAGAAAAAAATATTTTGGAAAAAATGATCCTGCAATTTTACTGTGAATCCTCCTACGTCTTTAAAGAAAACATTTTTCAAAGTCATTGTAAAACAAGAGAAGAAAGAGCATTCCCGGTTGGAAAAGACCAATGTCTATATCCAACTTTTTATGTTAGCCTTCTCTCCATGCTGACAGGTTCAATTGGCTTATTCTGTCACATTTTATGAAGTCTTTGGGGAACTCATTGGCCCTGAAAACATCCTTTGGCACTTGCTTGATCCCGGTGTTAGCACAGATAATTTGAGGAAGAGAGACCTGCCCCAAAGCAGTGCGTTGCCTGTTGTTGAATACACCAGGATTCTGCCACCAAAATCTGGAGGACATAAATAAAAAATGCAACCATTAACCCTCTTTTCAAAAAGTAAATAATTCATCTCAATGACTGTGTCAAATGACCTTCAGAATACATTTAAGAATTCTAGTTAAATGATGTTTCCATTTTGTGTCCAGTTTAAAAACAAAAGAAAATTCTTATTTCAAAATTCTGATTTTCTTATTTGTCTATTGGAAGATTAAACCCACGAAAAGCCCACGGCCACTGTTTTAGATGACATCCAGATTGTAAGAAATCCCAGATGCCCATCTCATGTTTTTGTTACATGAATCCCTGGTCTATGACCTTTGCATGACCCGAAGGGCTGCACAGATAGGCTCCCCTGACCAATCACAACCCTGCAATGCAGTGTTGTGATTGGTCTGAGCAACATGGTTCGATGATCAGCCAGGGATTTGGGCCTGGGCAGGTTCTCCACGCAGGCTGTAACACAGCCTGCGTGGAGAACAGGAAAAATGCCCATGACTTGGCCAGCCCCAGAGAGCCGGCCAACCAGTCATGCGCACTTAAGAGTGGGCAAGCCACTCTTCCCCCGCCCTGTTCCGAGAGCAGAGCAGCCGCCGTCTGCCTACAAAGGAGTGCAGAAACATAAAATGATAATAACTTGAAGTTATTATCATTTTCTGTTTCCTTTATTTGCACTGCTTAAAAGCAGTGGGGCAACGCTCCTCTTCCATAGCAAAGGAGCACCACTGGCAGGATTTAGGCCTATCAAAGTGCACCAGGAACCGCTTCTTCTGCCCAGAGCCGTGGCCATAGTGGAGGCTTTTCCACATTCAGTGTCCAGCTAAAAAGAACCTACGAAGGGGTGTAGGGATATTTGTGGAGTTCTTTCTGGCCACAGCTGCAGACAGACAAAAAGATTCTTTTTCTAAACCATGTTTGTACTGTTTTCCATTCAGGACCATAATTGGCCCGGCTCTCTGTAAAATAATGCAGCAAATGCGATACACACTTTCTCACAGAATGTTCATGTGCATGTGATATTCCAATTTTCAAATAAAATACCAATCAACCACGGGCAGCTCTTCTTGAGGATAAGACTGACAATCCCAGTGCCATTCCGCTCACCTGTGTCACAACATACAGTATCCTTTCAAATACCATAAAAAAGTCCATTAACAAAAACTGGAAAATTATAACCAGCACCAAAAAAACTTGGGAAAAACCCTTGTTTTCCTTCAGGAAGGGACGCAGCTTAAAAGATACCTTGGTCCATACACGACCTCAAGTGACCCAAACAACAACTAGATCTGTGACAGACATGTGGGGAATGCCAAAAGTAACAGGTCACTTCCCCTGTTCAAACTGCAGCGTCTGCCACCTTACAACACATACTAAGACCCTAACACTCGAACCTGGGAAAGTATGGACACAGAGAGATCACACCAACTGTAACTCTCAAAATGTGATATACATGATTACTTGTACTTGCAGTCTACGTTACATAGGCATGACAAGCAGAAAGGTCAAGCATAGGATCTGCGAGCACAGATCTAACATAAGATGCAAAAAAGCCACAATAAAAATGAGCAGGCATTTCCTTGACCACAATCACACCACCAATGACATGCAGTGGACTGTGATTGAACAGGTGAATACTGGCAATAACATCAGCAACCGTCTTTTCGAGAAAGAGCAAAGATGGATCTATTGACTGGGGACCCATCTAGTGGGCTTATACGATGATATCCCATGGAATTCCGTGATCAAGTAGATCCCCCCACTCTCATCTGTGAAAGGGTACTCTGTGATCACTGCCACCTTATTAACTACATATAATACTGTACCTAATGACTATTAGCAATCGATATCGTTCTCTGATAATTTTACCCAACATTATCATTTGGCATTCGCAAAACGCTAAACAAATAATCACCCACCTCTATTACACGCTGGCTTATACCATCCTTTGGCTAAAAGCTTTAACCTTTACTTATTTGCCAGTCATATGTGTCTTCCGAGTTTTTGACCCGTGCCTGGTTTATAAATAATGACAATCTGTCCGTTGGCCAAATCTATAAAGTTATCACCTCTCAATGTCCAGCGCTTTATCACTTAGCAACCGACCAAGCCTCCCTCTGTACTTCTGCCCACTTGACCAACCACCGGCCCCTGACGCCCAAACACATGATTGGCTACGTCAGTCCAGGCCTCACGTCCTATTGGCCTTCCAACACCGGGCGCCTCCCCCTCACTCAGGCCGCCTCGCTGCCAAACATACTTCAATCACTCACGGAGACCCGCACTTGATCTTCGGGGTCCAGTATGAGGGTAATGCAGGTATACTGAGGGTGTCGAGGGCGTAAGTCAAACAGTATTTATCGACACTCTCGATCTCAGCGGCATATCACGGAGCTAAGTACCCTTTCTCTTTATTTTCTGACGATCTGTATGTTTCTTCCCTCTCCCAAGGGTGTGCCAATTACGCTACCACCCCCCTCCTGTGACCCATGGTGTACCCCTGCTACACCATAAAAGTGAGACATTTTAACTTACCTTTATAGCGATCGGTTCACTAGTCTGGCATATTGATCGCTTGTGGGAAGACGCTCTTTCCTTTTAATACTTTTACCCACTATCACTAATTTTTCACGTTTAGCACTTGCACTTCCAAGTGACTAGTGCTTATCAACCCAGGGACAGAGGTGGTGATTAGCATAGTGTTACAAGCGCCACACACTGTCTCCTCACATCGACTGGAGCACTCTAGATGCACAATTGCGATTATGAACAAACCTATAACTGTTTGTCTTGTCCTTTGTGTGCGTCTTTGTCTTTTCTTTCTTTCTAGGTGCAGAAACCTTAATGAAGGAAGCCTCCTAAACCAGGAGTTAATAGGAAGACATTTTCTCTCCCTATTTTTCGCACTTTTTTCACTTTTATTTTTTCACACGTACACGTCCCGAGGTAAGGGTGGGCCTTAGCGTGCCCATACCGCCAGGGTTTAGTACATCTATATATAGTCCTGACGAATGCCTGGTAAATCTACACCGTTTCAGAGGCAGAAACATTTTGACTGACTAAGGAAATAACTACACAATTAATCTGTGGACTACCTTCCTACCCTTAATTTTAATAGTATGTCCTAAGTGATCGGTTAATAAATCATTTCCTGATACACTAAAAACATTTTTTAATCCCCTCACCACTATTTAGTTTATTTTTTCACTGCTTGCCTTAAACTCACATATCCTGCTCCGCAGTAGATCTGGCGTCGAAGCACACTGAAGAGGCATTCGGCCTCTTCAGTGGGGCCCAATGATGAAGCATGTCATCACCAGATGGTGAGTGAGGGCCTTCCTAAAAAACTTCCTAAATGTGGCCGGATTATACTCTAGACCAGTAGTCTAAGCAGCTTATTACGATTCTGGAGGTCCACAGACTGCCAGACTCACAGAGACGGCGGTCTTGCGACTGCGCTATTATGCCCATGGCAGTCGGGCCACCCTGGGACAATAGCTACCGCCAGGGATCAGAGATCCCTGGCAGTGATGTTGCGTTCTTGAGGCTGCAATATACTTGGCAGGGTTGTTGCGGTCCCAGCAAGCATATTGCTAGTTTCCTCACTGCCACACTTTTCATGGTGGTACGACCCTCTGGTGCCTCTGCGCCATGTGGTGCATGAACCCCCATGTCTGCATGTACCCTCATGTTCCTGCACGGAAGGAAATACACAGCATTGTGCATTTTGGTCCGTGCTTTGACATTCCTATTGGGGTGTCTATTTGAGAGGCACTGCTGTGGGAATGCAATATAACTGCCTGCCAATGACTTAATAAGTTGAAATCTGACAGGCGGTCTATTTTGGCTTTGGTGGTGTGGGAGCCGGGCGGCAGCGTGGCGGCCCTGCTCCCACACTGCCTAAGTCCAAATAAGGCTGTTAGTTGTGTTATAATAACAGTATTGCTATCAAATACTTGAGGCAGAAATATTTACACTATGTTTGCCCTCTCTTCAAAGTTAACGTCAAAAAGGTAACTTTACGTTAGCCCTTTGGGAGAGGTGTACTACTGAGGGTGGAGAAGAGGCAGTTTCAGAACTTGCATGGAAGCGGTACATTTAGCTAATATTAAAGATAAACCGTACATGTATATTCAGGAGAAGAGCAAGGAAGTGCAGCACTCCAAGCAGAATGAAATTTTGCAAGTTGAAGTGCTCCTAGAACATTGAATAAAGGATATTTTTAAGCCTATCTCCAGTAATTGACCTCACCTTTATATCTAGTAAACCATGGCAATTGTATAATAATTAAAAACGTAATGGGTTTGAGATAAAATCTTGGATACCACATTAGGGTTTCATATTTATCATTACCTGTCCCCATTACGGATTTTCTTAAACTGTCTTCCTAAAATGCAGGCTAAGAGAGGTCCAACTCTTCCATTCTTGACAAAGGGCTCTGCCACTCCTCCAAGCCAAATGTCAATATTTTCAGGTGTCTTGTAGACTTCAAGAAGCTTTCTGGCAAGCATTGAGTTTTTTAGGACATCGGTCAGCTCCCCCAGGTTTCTAGGTGCTGGGAGATTGCAGAACCTTCTCCAGGAGTTATAGCCTGCAACAAAGAAGGAGAAGACATGGATATCAAGGCAGAAGCACAAGCATTTTACTAACCAGTTAAATAATTTGGACATGCATATCCTCCTTCGAAACAAGATAATTCCTTAACAGGGAGGTTATGGCATTGGTTTAGTACTGCCACATTTTCTCTCTATGCTCTCCCATCTGAGGAAATATTTTTCAAAAGATTATTTTATGTTTTGTAGAGCGATGCAGGACGTGCCTCAATGCTAGTATCTAACGAGCTCATTTTTTTGTTCTTTTTGATTGTAGACCTAGATCTCGACTGTGGGCTTGCAAGTATATTCTGTCCTTTGAGCCAAGAGGAATTTGCACAGGGATTGGGCATTAAGGGCCATATGTATCATACTTCCGTTTAGCGAATTCCAAATAGCGAATTTTAAGGAATTGCTATTTGGAATTCGCAAAACGGTATGTATGTGCAAAATTGCTTTTCAATAGCGATTCCTTAGCATTCCTAATTTGCGATTAGCAAATTGCTAATCGCAAATTACCCATTCATTTACATGGGCCAGGAGGCCCATAGGAATGAAAGTGCAATTTGCGATTAGCAATTTGCTAATCGCAAATTAGGAATTTTTTCAAGGGTGCAGGCGTGTCTCAAGAACACCCTGCTGCACCCCTGAAAAAGACATTTGGGGGCATATGGCACCTTTGGTTTTTTGTAAAAAAGCTTTTTGAAAAGAATTCGCAACTTACCACCAACTAGAAGTTGGTGGTAATTTGCGAATCCTTAATGGCAATTTTTGAATATTTTTTGTTTGATACATTGCATTTAAGGAATCGCAAAATTTGCGATTCCTTAAGTGCAATTGCAAAATAAGGAATAGCAAATTTTGCAATTCCTTATTTTGCATCAAACATGTTTGATACATACCATTTATCTAATTAGCATTTGCGAATGCTAATTAGCTTGATACATAGGGCTCCTATAATTACAAATTTATGGATGAGATAATTCCAGTGCCTGATCATTTTTCCCCTGAAATATGTTGGCAGGTCAAACTTGACACAATGTATTGTGGAAACTAGCCAGAGAATAGGCCAAACGTTTAGAATTTGGTGCATTAAATACCACATCTGCATTTTATGCCCAATTCCCAGGGATAAAACTGGGAATGTGGTCATTTACCAGACTCAGTATGTATGTCAACAAGGAACTGAGGAATTTACCGGGGGCAGTAAAAAACGAATCTGTTCAACTCAACTAGTAATCACGGTGTTAGAAGTAATAATATCATTATTTTTCTTTTCGGTTGTATTTTGGATTGTCTTACTTTTGAACTTGGACTCAGACAGACTCACTTTGCTGGCTTATTTGCGGGCTGTTCATTGGTGCTTTATGGCTTAGCACAAGATCCTAAAAAGTGAAAACATTGAGGCCCAGATTTACTAATCATTTGCACTGGTGTAAAGTAAGCATGGTATTTACTGTCCAGTTTAAACAGTGTTTTGTGCTGTAAAGATGCCCTTTTATTACCACAAAACCAACTTTGCTCTGCTTTGTGCTTTGTGTCAAGGGGGTGTTAACGGAACGGGTGAGAGGAAGCACCTGTAGGTTTTAAAGCAAAGCCTGCACTACTAAATTATACAGTGTTGAAGCAGGGGAAAGTATAACAAATGCGTTTGTTTTTCAAAAAGCAATGCATAATAACAGTGGTTCCCAAACATTTTCGACCCAGGGCTCTTTCTGACTTATTGCCCGATGACTGCGGCTCCCCATTATGTTAAAAAAAATGTCAGTGTGGGGAATGTAAGCCCTGCCTTGTGAGTACTTCCATTTCTCTCTCTGAAAATAATTGGGATAAAGCCAATGAAGGCATTATAGCCATAGATGTAACAAAATAAAACTACAACAGGGTTGCTCAGGCACGCCTTCTTTGAGAAGCACTTTCAGCAGTTTGCACTAAAGTTCAAGTATGAAGATAAACCTATTCCGTGATGTGATTGGTGTTCTTTTCATGGGTCATCAGAAATATTTACTCACTTAAGGAACACCCGCAAGTGGAAGTTCACAGTTATGTTCCAAAAAACATTTGCACAAGTTGTATATTCATTAGGATTTCGGGATTTTGTCACTGTACTATGTTATTTACCATGTGAATGATATTTATTATTTTTTGTTTCCTTTCTGTTGCCCACTGACCTTATTGGCTTTGCTGTAGCAAGTATATTGTTTGCTCTGCCACCAAAAGCTGCTGCCATGTCTGTGCTCGTACATGCAGTGTCTGCAGGTCTCGCGCTGGAAACCTCATTTATGCCGAGATGCAAAAGGCATGTGTAAATACTACTGGCCTTTGAGGTTTCTTTGTCAGGGCAGCTAACACTTCATGGTAATGTTGAATGTGTTTGCTGGGTGCACCCTTTCATTGCGCGCCTGCATAATTACTGCCTGCACAAGAGTGTGCATGATGTAGTTTAGTGTATTTGTTAAAACGTTTTTACGGACTAATACCATTTTCCGGGGGCAATGTTAGCCTTGTACAAGGTGTAAGTGATGGTAATGCTTAGAACCCATAAATTCATAGTTTGCTTACAACCCTTTCATGCCTAATAATTTAGTTTTGCACAGACCTAGGACAACCGCTTTAAATTCTGGCCTTTCCCTTTTATTTACAGTTCTCCTCAGTGTGATCTGTGGTTAGTGAGCGTTTGGTAAAATACAAATACCTCTAGTCTGACCTATATAATTTTATCAAATGATTAAATCACACAAAATATTTCACATGGGATGCAATATAAAGGAAAATACTTTTATTTTATTTAAACATGTTATTTTTTAGCTTTTCTATTTTTTCATTTTTTTGTCATATTTTATACATATTCATTTCTTTATATACACAGATTATATCAGCATTTTTTTATGGACCAATTTGTGTGACATATATTTTGTGAAAAAACTATTTGTGATAGGAAGAACCCCATAACATCACCATAAATACATCTCACTCATTCCACCATACATACTTCTACACTCACTACCCAACCTCTTAAAAGACTAAGACTAACATATGAGACATAAATTCGACAGAAAAAAAATACTGAGGGTCCCCTATAGATTTTACAAAGTCAAATATTCAGATTCTTTCACTTTTTATTTATACATTTTCCATTCTTTTTGTTTCTTTTCTTCTTTTTCTTTTTTTATATTGTTGTGACTTTCTATGTAGTGGTCTCAGATGCATACGGCCTACGTACGTTTCGGTGATTGATATAAATTGATTCACCTTCCTCAGGGCCAACAAAAAAACTAAACAACAAACAAATATATACACTATCTATTAAAAGCTGGGGGTTCTTTAGTATCTCTATTGGATTTCAGAGATAAATCTTTCCATGGTCTCTTTGCATGTTGAAAGACTATGATACTCAATGATGACTAGAACCTTTTTTAGAAGGGTATGAATATTACAGCTCTAGTGGGAACGCTTGTGACTTTTCTGTGCTTCGTCTTTCGCAATAGCTCCTAATGGGCCAGTCCAGTAAGAATAACCTTGCTTTTGTTGTATGTCTGGACCAAATTGACCAGTTTCAGTTGTTTTTGGAGCCAGTGTCTTTTCTTATTTCTTTATCTGCAAAGTTCTGCATCATACATCTGGACCTGGTTCGGAGCAACAGCACGTATACGGGGAAGCGTCCGGCTAGTTTGACCGCCACACCTAGGTTAGTGAGCGTTTGGTACAGTGTGTGCTAGGCTGGGCAGGAATAGTGCGTCCTTCTGATAAGGCACTAGGCTACAGCACACTGGTGGGAGACTGGAAATGAACTGCATGTGTGCTACAGTGCAGAACACACATCCAATTCAAGGGTTCCTTCTGGGGATGTACCTTGTAGATCTGTCAGACGTCACTTGACAGTTTATAAGCGGAAATGAAGGCCTGATGTGGATTCTCCAAGCAATCATGTTTTAGGTGAAAGCCTACCATACAACGCAGCAGTCTGGTTTGCTAACGACTTCTTATGGGCATTCTGAAAGCTTCCCTGGGAATGCATTCTGCTCTTTGCTGACCATTGGCTTTGTGGTTTGTAACTCACATTTGCTTGTATTTTATTTGCTGAATTATTTGGGTTTAGGCTGTCCAGCTTGAATTCCCCCCCCCCCCGGTGATGCAAACCCTGTTTACTGTATTCTTTCATGAACTTGCTTTCTGTAAACAGGCCTTTAAATCTTTTTCTTATTGTGTCACATTTGCTGTGCACTCCAAGACATAGGTCAAATGTAAAGCTCTGTCTTTAGAGAGAGAGGGATTCAGAAAAGGGGGTGGTGATGAACAGAGTGTCTGAATTAAGCAGACCACTCTTACCCAGTCCAAAGATCAGGGCTTGATCCATCACCGTTATTTAGCTCACTGCCCCATCCCAGCTCAGAACCTGGCTATATGCAAATTAGTCTGTCCCTGGCCCAGTGCATCATGGGAACAGGGCAGACCAAACTACCAAGCCAATTCTTCACCAGAAAGGAGACAAGCTTCCGGGGAACGGTTTCTGCCATTTCAGGCGTCGTCGGCCCGGCTTGCTTGAATCCTGATGGAGCAGTGAGCAAGGGACTCAAGTCTGAGTATACCCTGCCACACCTATAGTGGCCAAAAACGATTCAGAAAAGGGGGTGGTGATGAACAGAGTGTCTGAATTAACCAGACCACTCTTACCCAGTCCAAAGATCAGGGCTTGATCCATCACCGTTATTTAGCTCACTGCCCCATCCCAGCTCAGAACCTGGCTATATGCAAATTAGTCTGTCCCTGGCCCAGTGCATCATGGGAACAGGGCAGACCAAACTACCAAGCCAATTCTTCACCAGAAAGGAGACAAGCTTCCAGAAACCGGTCCCCGGAAGCTTGTTTCCTTCCCAGTGTAAGAATTGGCTTTTGTAGTCTGGTCTGCCCTGTTCCCATGATGCACTGGGCCAGGGACAGACTCATTTGCATACAGCCAGGTTCTGAAACTGGGATGGTGCAATGAGCTAAAAAACGGTGTTGGATCTAGCCCTGATCTCTTGACTGTGTGAGAGTATTCTGCTTAATTCAGAGACTCTGTCCATCACCACCCCTTGTTGTAAATATTTTTGTCCACCCTAAGCGTGGAAGGGTATACTCAGATGTGAGTCCCTTGCTCATTGCACCATCAGGATTCAAGCAAGCCGGGCTGAAGACGGCTGAAATGCCAGAAACCGGTCCCCGGAAGCTTGTTTCCTTCCCAGTGTAAGAATTGGCTGTTGTAGTCTGGTCTGCCCTGTTCCCATGATGCACTGGGCCAGGGACAGACTAATTTGCATACAGCCAGGTTCTGAAACTGGGATGGTGCAATGAGCTAAAAAACGGTGTTGGATCTAGCCCTGATCTCTTGACTGGGTGAGAGTATTCTGCTTAATTCAGAGACTCTGTCCATCACCACCCCTTGTTGTAAATATTTTTGTCCACCCTAAGCGTGGAAGGGTATACTCAGATGTGAGTCCCTTGCTCATTGCACCATCAGGATTCAAGCAAGCCGGGCCGAAGACGGCTGAAATGCCAGAAACCGGTCCCCGGAAGCTTGTTTCCTTCCCAGTGTAAGAATTGGCTTTTGTAGTCTGGTCTGCCCTGTTCCCATGATGCACTGGGCCAGGGACAGACTAATTTGCATACAGCCAGGTTCTGAAACTGGGATGGTGCAATGAGCTAAAAAACGGTGTTGGATCTAGCCCTGATCTCTTGACTGGGTGAGAGTATTCTGCTTAATTCAGAGACTCTGTCCATCACCACCCCTTGTTGTAAATATTTTTGTCCACCCTAAGCGTGGAAGGGTATACTCAGATGTGAGTCCCTTGCTCATTGCACCATCAGGATTCAAGCAAGCCGGGCCGAAGACGGCTGAAATGCCAGAAACCGTTCCCCGGAAGCTTGTTTCCTTCCCAGTGTAAGAATTGGCTTTTGTAGTCTGGTCTGCCCTGTTCCCATGATGCACTGGGCCAGGGACAGACTAATTTGCATACAGCCAGGTTCTGAAACTGGGATGGTGCAATGAGCTAAAAAACGGTGTTGGATCTAGCCCTGATCTCTTGACTGGGTGAGAGTATTCTGCTTAATTCAGAGACTCTGTCCATCACCACCCCTTGTTGTAAAATATTTTTGTCCACCCTAAGCGTGGAAGGGTATACTCAGATGTGAGTCCCTTGCTCATTGCACCATCAGGATTCAAGCAAGCCGGGCCGAAGACGGCTGAAATGCCAGAAACCGTTCCCCGGAAGCTTGTTTCCTTCCCAGTGTAAGAATTGGCTTTTGTAGGCTGGTCTGCCCTGTTCCCATGATGCACTGGGCCAGGGACAGACTAATTTGCATACAGCCAGGTTCTGAAACTGGGATGGTGCAATGAGCTAAAAAACGGTGTTGGATCTAGCCCTGATCTCTTGACTGGGTGAGAGTATTCTGCTTAATTCAGAGACTCTATCCATCACCACCCCTTGTTGTAAATATTTTTGTCCACCCTAAGCGTGGAAGGGTATACTCAGATGTGAGTCCCTTGCTCATTGCACCATCAGGATTCAAGCAAGCCGGGCCGAAGACGGCTGAAATGCCAGAAACCGGTCCCCGGAAGCTTGTTTCCTTCCCAGTGTAAGAATTGGCTTTTGTAGTCTGGTCTGCCCTGTTCCCATGATGCACTGGGCCAGGGACAGACTCATTTGCATACAGCCAGGTTCTGAAACTGGGATGGTGCAATGAGCTAAAAAACGGTGTTGGATCTAGCCCTGATCTCTTGACTGGGTGAGAGTATTCTGCTTAATTCAGAGACTCTGTCCATCACCACCCCTTGTTGTAAATATTTTTGTCCACCCTAAGCGTGGAAGGGTATACTCAGATGTGAGTCCCTTGCTCATTGCACCATCAGGATTCAAGCAAGCCGGGCCGAAGACGGCTGAAATGCCAGAAACCGGTCCCCGGAAGCTTGTTTCCTTCCCAGTGTAAGAATTGGCTTTTGTAGTCTGTTCTGCCCTGTTCCCATGATGCACTGGGCCAGGGACAGACTAATTTGCATACAGCAAGGTTCTGAAACTGGGATGGTGCAATGAGCTAAAAAACGGTGTTGGATCTAGCCCTGATCTCTTGACTGGGTGAGAGTATTCTGCTTAATTCAGAGACTCTGTCCATCACCACCCCTTGTTGTAAATATTTTTGTCCACCCTAAGCGTGGAAGGGTATACTCAGATGTGAGTCCCTTGCTCATTGCACCATCAGGATTCAAGCAAGCCGGGCCGAAGACGGCTGAAATGCCAGAAACCGGTCCCCGGAAGCTTGTTTCCTTCCCAGTGTAAGAATTGGCTTTTGTAGTCTGGTCTGCCCTGTTCCCATGATGCACTGGGCCAGGGACAGACTAATTTGCATACAGCCAGGTTCTGAAACTGGGATGGTGCAATGAGCTAAAAAACGGTGTTGGATCTAGCCCAGATCTCTTGACTGGGTGAGAGTATTCTGCTTAATTCAGAGACTCTGTCCATCACCACCCCTTGTTGTAAATATTTTTGTCCAACCTAAGCGTGGAAGGGTATACTCAGATGTGAGTCCCTTGCTCATTGCACCATCAGGATTCAAGCAAGCCGGGCCGAAGACGGCTGAAATGCCAGAAACCGGTCCCCGGAAGCTTGTTTCCTTCCCAGTGTAAGAATTGGCTTTTGTAGTCTGGTCTGCCCTGTTCCCATGATGCACTGGGCCAGGGACAGACTAATTTGCATACAGCCAGGTTCTGAAACTGGGATGGTGCAATGAGCTAAAAAACGGTGTTGGATCTAGCCCTGATCTCTTGACTGGGTGAGAGTATTCTGCTTAATTCAGAGACTCTGTCCATCACCACCCCTTGTTGTAAATATTTTTGTCCACCCTAAGCGTGGAAGGGTATACTCAGATGTGAGTCCCTTGCTCATTGCACCATCAGGATTCAAGCAAGCCGGGCCGAAGACGGCTGAAATGCCAGAAACCGGTCCCCGGAAGCTTGTTTCCTTCCCAGTGTAAGAATTGGCTTTTGTAGTCTGGTCTGCCCTGTTCCCATGATGCACTGGGCCAGGGACAGACTAATTTGCATACAGCCAGGTTCTGAAACTGGGATGGTGCAATGAGCTAAAAAACAGTGTTGGATCTAGCCCTGATCTCTTGACTGGGTGAGAGTATTCTGCTTAATTCAGAGACTCTGTCCATCACCACCCCTTGTTTTAAATACTGTCTTTAGAGAGAGCATGGTGTTTGCTTTTCTTTCTCTGACTTCAAAGTGAAAGAATTATGTGACAATCTTGGTCTTAAAGATAGGCTTTTTTCTAGCCCACAACACATTTTAAATGAACCGTGCTGATTTTTCAGTATATATTAGAATTTACAAAGTACAAATGAAGCACATTTTTTGGTAATTCCTAAGTGATCTACCCCACTCCACTCCAATCTACCCCACTCCACTCCAATCTACCCCACTCCACTCAATCTAGCCCATTCCACTCCAGTATCCACTCCACTGCAATCTTTCCCACTCCACTCCAATCTACTCCACTCCATTCCACCACTCAAACCCAACACTCCATTCCACTCTAATCTATCCCACACCAACCTACCAAAATCTATCCCACTCCAATCTACCTCAATCTACCACACTCTGCTCCAATATTTCCAACCCCACTCCAATCTACCCCACTTCACTCTACTACAATCTACCCCACTCAACTCCAATCTATCCCAATCTACCTCACTCCATTTCTCGCTAGGCTACCCTTCTCCACTCCAACCTACCCCAATCTACCGACACTCCACTCCAATCTACTCCACTCCAATCTACCCCACTCCAATCCAATATACCGCACTCTGCCTGACTCCACTTCAGTCTACCCCAATCCACCCTACTCAACCCCACTACGAAGAAGTTTCTTCTTTTCCCTCATTATTGAAAGTTAATGACAAAAACACGTACAAAAGTGACATTCATGTTTTCTAATACAATATCCTTACACAGCTCCACTAAAAATAGCTTTAAAGAAAACTGTGACGTAGAGAACAATATTTTTTAATTAGACCATTGATCCTTTTGATTGGCACGGTATGTTATTGACTGTTTGTGTGTGACGTTTCTATACATAACAATTGGGTTCGTAGTTTAATACGTTTTTTTGTATTGTTTTCTTATTGGAAAGCTGAATGTCTTATTACCACTAAGCCCGTGATCTCTCCCCCGTTGCATGTTGAAAGAAACCAAGTCAAGCCCTGGGTTCGGGGATCTTTCAAAGAGCCTCTCCCGCAACTCGTTACTGACGATCTTGTTCTGCAAATTCAGCTTTGCCTCGTTTGCCAACAGGCCACGGAGCATAGGGTCAATACCTCCTGCAAAGACAACAGACAATGAGCAGAAGGTCAATACCTCTTGCAAAGACAACAGACAATGATCAGAGGGTTAATACCTCTTGCAAAGACAACAGACAATGAGCAGAGGGTCAGCACTTCCTGCAAAGACAAAGCATCATTGAACTTCAAATCACAGCTAAGGAACTAGGCCATTGCTTTCACTTTGCAGGATTGAATTTCTATGATAAATGAAAAATTCTGTATTTCTTAATGAGTATTTTGGGACGTGTCAACGTGGGCAGCAACAGGAAAGACTGGACTGTGGTTGATTGATACTCTGTAACGTGAGCAATGAAGATTTACTCAAGTTCTTTTGGTCGGGCCCATGTGTGCATTCATTTACTTTTTAGAATTTTGTGAACTAAATTTCAACATATGTTTCCCACGATTTTTCTGTCTGCGCACCAACCCTTGACAGTTCATTGTATCCTCACTTCTGCCCATAAGACAACACATCATGTAGAATATTGACTTATTTTTGAATATTCTTTTTTACTATTCCCATGCACTAAGGCACACCGAATGGTATTGGTTTCACTTGCACAGCAGTATTAAGATCAGTGTTTAAACTAAGTTGCCACCATGTGTGACAAATGATCTTACTTTGATTTCTTTCCAGAGCGGGGCTCCTTCCCTGAGCTGTTGCCAGGTAGAGGTGTGGCTTCTTATCCTATATTTCTGGGTAAGTTATTTGTAAAAACTAAGAATTTCACAGTTTACTCATGTATAAATACCAATATGGATATTTGCTAGGATATAGATTTAATCCTTGCAATTTAGTAAGTACTAGCATTGATATGCAACTGACTTGTCGTATTTGTTTCCCTATTTTCTTTTGTCTCACGAATACAGATAGTTCCAGTAATACTCAAACAAACAAAAACATGGGATTACTGGTTTTGTATACTTCACTTTATTTTTCCTACACTTTGTATTAGCAGCAGCTTCTATTTCCTCTTGGTCCTGGTGAAAGCCAAGAAACTTTTGTAGATCACATTGGCTGAAACATGTTGACCGTTTTTTGAAATTAGGCAGTTTATAGTTTATACTGCTAATTGCACTGCTATTTTAATCCTACCAGTGAGAGCAAGTGAATAAAGCGTTTTGTTTTGTTAACACTAGATAGTTTTAAACTGCACTAACGTTCTCATTGTTCTCTTGCGTCCTCACCTTACCAGAAACTTCCCATATTGGATTTTAGCATCCATAGTAACGTTGTTCTATTCCAAAAAACATCCTTGACCTCCTACCTCACAGTGAGGGAGTTGTAGCATTCAGTTGGACTAGGTCTTCCCACTAGGAGTAGAAACCCATATGATAAAGCATGCCACCATGCTTCATCATATGGGTGAGGGTATTCGTCCTGAAAGGGATCTCTCCCCTGAGGAGATCTGATGATGTATATACTTGACAACTCTTAGCTTGATATTGTACGTACTTAGACCCAAGGTTAGTTTGTGTTATAATTATATTGAAAAAGGGGATATTTTTCCTAGCAGGTCCCTAAACTCCATTCCTTTGACACTCTCCTCCTGTTTTTGTGTTACTATCAAAGTTATCTTAGTCAATTGTTAATGAGAGAGATCTATTTATAAGAGCAGCGTGCTTTGGTATTCCTCTGTTGTTTTTGGGCCTAGTCCTTTGTTAACCTAGCAGCCCACTCCACCCTCTTCCCGCATGATGCTTGCAGTTAATCATGGAAAGTATGATAAAGAAAATGATGCACGTGCCCAAGAACATGAGTGAATACATAAAATCCTTGTCAGATTCTAGGCACAATGGCCTGCTTCCCCTGACACTGTGATTGGTGCTGCCTCACCTCCTGAGTGGTACAAAAGGGGGTGGTGCTGGACGGAGCATCTGAACCAATCAAACACTCACACCCAGTCAAGAGATCTGGGTTTAATCCATCACCGTTCTTTAGTCCACTCTGCCACCCCATTTCAGACATGGCTATATGCAAATCAGTCTGACCCTCTGCCTCATGGGAACAGTCCAGCCCGAACTGCCAAGCCATGGCTTCCCTGGACCTGAAACAAGCTTCCGAGGACCGGTTTCTGGCATTTCAGCCATCTTCAGCCCGGCTTGCTCGAATCCAGTGGCAAAGTGAGCAAGGGACTCACGCCTGAGCATACCCTGCCAACCTCTGGCGAACAAAGTGGTACAAAAGGGGGTGGTGATGGACGCCTGAGTGACCGCCTGAGACCCTCAATGGACCAGCAGTGGCAGCCCTGCCGACTGTCATACGTAGTAAGTTAGATTACCGCACTTTGGGCTTTCCTTACATTACTGCCAGGTCCTAGAAGGCTCATGCTTTTTTGACCTGAGAACATGCATTTGTATTTCGCTGTAGCTTCTGCAGCCTAGTCCTTGAGCAACGCAGCAGCCCAGACCAATCACCTCTGCCACATGATGCTAACAACCAATGGCAGGGAGTATGGTAATGAAAATGTGCGTGAGATCCTCTCTGGATTCCAGTCACCTTTGCCAACTCACCCGATACTGTGATTGTGCCACCATGCCCCTCTGTGAGCACCTGAGATCCTCATCAGACCAGAAGGCATCTATTCTTCCTCCATGGGGCTGTGATTGGTGAATACTCAGATCTAAGGCTGAGAGCCTTATCCCTGGTGCTGTGCGATGCATTTGGAGCCTCGAGTAATTGGCCCCTAATAGTGAGAGACCCAGACTTGCCTTGAGTACTGACAGGCACTTTGATTTGTGCTTCATCGGCATGTCAGTCAAAGAGGAGCATGGAGTTTCCCAACTTGAAGCCAGTCAGGGGACCTGTGGCTTGCTGTGCACCTCAGATTGCTGTTAGAGGGTATTTGATCGCAACTTTCAAAGCCACAGCTGCAGACCTGCGTTGATTTTTCAAACGGAATGAATCCAGTTTTGGGGCCAACTTCCAACAACACGGAGTTGAGAAAGTCTCCTGGGAGGTCTGATATTTACATTTTGTTTCATGAAGGTGGTTCTGTTCGTTAGTAGAATATATTGGAGCCCCTGCTCTTCTCTGTGTCTTCCTGTGGTTTGCGAGCAGGCAGAGACGACACAGAAATTTCTAACTTTTAAGCTTGCCAGTGGCGAGCTGAACCACTCATCGTCTGGATTCCAGGGCATGGAAAAAGGATTAATTGTGTCAAGTGTAGCCCAATGTGGGAAGTGAAAATGCCAAGAAAAGAATGGGGGTTCAGTGATAGGACTGCCAATGATCTGAAAGGTCTGGGGAGCTCTAGGTGTTCATGCTAACCCATATAGGAGGCATTCAAGGAAGACGAAGAGGAGAGAACTATAACTCGAAAGGGAAGGAAACTTTGAGAGACCAGGAAGAGTGCCAGAGGAGCAGGTGAACCTATAGATGAAATGAAAATAGATTTTATTAAGCGCTCGGTTGCCCATGGGCATTTTGGCGCTGGTCCAGCAACAGATGAATGAAAGAAAAGAAGATGGCAGCCTAGATAAGGATCTACAAATTAAACAGCCAGATTTCAAGGTTTTTTCTGAAGGAGAACAAGGAGGGACATATTTGTGGAGTGGCAATGCATTCCAACATTTGGTTTTGCCATAAATAAATCTTCTACCGCCCCAACAGGCTCCTTTGACTTTGTGGACCATCAGATTGAAAGCTGTTGAGGAACGCAATGGCCTAGGAGGAACATACTAAATGAATTTCTTTTTAAAATAGTCTGGTTTAAGCATGGGCGTAAAATCCGTTCCGCTCGCGGATTTTGCGGATTTTCAGTAAATTCGCAATCCGCGAACTCTCGCGAACTTACAGAAAATTCGTAAATCCGCGCGAAGCGGATTTTTTTGCTTGGTCGCACTTGCCAACTAGAATACTATACAATTTCGCGGGAGTAAACACTCGCGAAAACGTAGATGCGGCGGGCAGCGACAATCTCGCAATTGCGAGATTGCAAAATTTGCAATTTCGCACAAGAAATCCACCAGCAGGCAGCATAAACCTTGAAAAGTATGATTTTTATTAGAATAATTCCTCAGGTTGACATTTGCCTGCACTTTTTTTTTGCAAGGAGTCCATTTGGGGGGGGGGGGGGTGGGAGGAAGGAAGTGCCCCACAGTCTCCAACTTCCTGTTCCTGTCCAGCAGGCTCCTCTCAGTGCTTTCTTCATGTGCTGGTCACTTTGATTTGGATCTTGACCTGGAAGCACTCAGCAGGTGCAAAAGTTCAAACTCATCATTAGTAACCATTCCCTGTAGTGCTTCCTGAGGGGCCTCTCCAGAGTTCAGTTGCCTACTTGCAACTATTCTATGACCCTGCTCTGACCCTCACAGCAGGCTCAGAGAATAGCTACAAGTATACAACAAAGGTCCTGTTAAAAAATTACACTGCAACATAAAGCAATTACAGATAAGGAAGCAGGTGCCAGGGATCTTGACCTGGAAGGATTACTTTTTGTGGATGCTGCTGGATATTTGGATTTTTGCAAAACTGAAAGCACTCAGCAGGTGCAAAAGTTCAATCTTATCATTAGTAACCATTCCCTGTAGTGCTTCCTGAGGGGCCCCTCCAGAGTTCAGTTGCCTACTTGCAACTATTCTATGACCCTGCTCTGACCCTCACAGCAGGCTCAGAGAAAGCAATTACAGATAAGGAAGCAGGTTCCAGCCAGGAAGTTCAAATTCAGTAACACATTAATCAGCCCCTAATTTATTTATGTCAGTTGAGGCAGGGTAGGTGTGCTTTTCCACCCATAATCTACAGTGATGAACTAGAGGGTGGCATGGGTGAGCCAGAGGGTGGCATGGGTGAGCCAGAGGGTGGCAGTGGTGAAACAGAGGGTGGCAGTGGTGAAACAGAGGGTGCTGTGATGAACCAGATGTAGAAACAACATGTTCGCGACCGTTGCTACCCGAAAAGTAAGTTCGCGTTTGCGAACTGGTACAAAATCCTCGCGAACTGGCAGAAATCCTTGCGAACACAAAAAAAAAAAAATTCGCGAGAGTTCGCGGATTTTGCGGATTGCGAATCCGTAAATACGCAATTTCGCAGATTGCCAATTCGCAAAATCCGCCCATGCTTAGTCTGGTTCCACATCATGCAAAGCCTTGAAAGTAATACACAAAGCCTTGAAGTTGATACGCTTGTGTACTGGCCTCTAGTGAAGATAGACAAATGCCTTAGAGGCAGACTGGTGCTTAGGTATTCCAAGCAGCAGCTGGGCAGCAGCATTCTACAGGATCTTCAGCTTATTCATATACATATATTAATATGTTAATATAATATATATATAATATATGCAAGGCATTGCCATAATACATTTTAGAGTGGATGAGACCGGTTACAACTAATTTCCTCAGATCTATTGGAATAAAAGGAAAGATCTTTCTCAAAACGTTTAAAATAGGAAAAACAGCAGCGGTAACTGCATTCACCTGCTTGTCAAATGACGGGTGGTTGTCTAAGACAACTCCCACTTTTTTCACGTTTGCTGTTGCTAAAGGAGCATCTCCTAGCTCAGACGGCCACCAATTTTGAGACCAAAAGAAAACCTTATTGCCTAACAGCGAAGCCTCTGTTGTGTCGGAATTTAGTTTTAGGCAATTATTTGAAAATTAGTAGCTGATACCTGCTGATTTCCAGATATGGAAACAAAAACCTGGTTATCATCCTCATAGCTGACAACCAAAAAAACGATTTTTTAAATTAAGATAGCTAAAGGAGTAACATATAAGTGAAAAGTGTGTAGGGCTCAAAGGGTTCCATGTTTAAATATCGATGTAAAAAATATAGTTTACAAAAATATCGATGTAAAAATATTGAATACAAAAATATCGACTCCCTATACTTAAACAGGTAAGTGCAATAATATTGAATAAAAAATATCGAAGTAAAAAAATATAGATGTAAAAAATAGCGACTTAAAATGATATATAACTTAAACAAAATATATTAAATAATAATTATATTTTTCATAAAATAAATTACATTTAATATATATTTTGACTAAATATTTAAAATAACATAATTTAAAAAAAGATAAACTGAATAAACGGGGGAATGGCCGGGCAAGTCAGGCGATCGGATGCAATCCGTCTTGGCTCCCGGTCCACGCGCTGTCTCAGGGGAGATTACGGCAGTTGCGCCGGCTTTCCCATGCCGAAATAGTCTATTCCTGACGGGAGAAGGTGTGCGGCAAAGGCGGAGAGCAATGACAAGTGCGGATAATTATCGGAACCCTAGCTGTGATGCAGTTACCTGATCGGAAATGGCAAAATGGCAGTGCGTCCTTGGTAATGGCTCCCGATCGCGTCCCTCCGGTAAGGGTGCAGGATGCTTCTGATGCCTGGCGACTTAAGAGGCAAGTGCTGGAGGGCCTGGGGGCTCCGATATAAGCTCTTGTTCTTCCTATGAATAAGCTGAGCCTCATCTTTCCTACGAGTGCTTGATCCTGAGATGGCGGCCATGCTGAATCTCGCATCGGCGGTTCTTCGCGCCTTTTGCCTGCTGCCCGATTCTGCTGACTGGGTTTAGTAGCGCGGCCACCTCTGCACTACACAACTGGCGCCTTCACATCCTTGTGCACTGTGGTGCCTGCTTGGTTTTCCTCTACAAGGTTGGTGTGGACGTCGTGCCATTGCTTGGCATTACTGGGTTCTTGCACCTCCCCCACTCTATGGTGCTACGAGGGCTCATCACAGGCTGCTCTTCATTCTGCACCCTCCACAACAATGGCCGTCTCCTTTATAATATTGTAGTAGTGTCTTTCTCTACGAACTAAACAGGAGCTTGCCCGAAGGGACATGGTGCACCCTAGATCTCCCGACCCTCAAGCGTTCAGAGTGACATCTCCACATCCTTGGGGTTTGCCGGGTTGGTCTGTGGAGGGGGCCCTTCAACGGATTTCACAGTGCGAGTTATCTTGGAAATAGGACTGACCCTCTGCGAGCGCATAAGGTCGCTGTCTACTTACACGCTGGTCCCCCGTGTTTACCTGCGCCAGCGCCATTGTGGAGGTAACACTCTATGCCGCCTAAGAAAACAACGGCCAAGACCCCCAACAAGGTCTCAGATTTTTTATCGACCTCCGAAAAGCGTTTCGACCGTCAGGGAGGACGCAAGCGCTGCGACGATGGCTCTCACAAAAACGAAACTCTTGGCCATGTTCAAAGATTTCAAAACCGAATTACGAAAAGACATTGGCCTTGACATCAAATCCTCTATTGACCAGCTACGCTCCGACCTGATGGACCGTCTATCTTCCTTGCAAGAGGACGTGGACTCCGTGAGCACAAGAGTCCTTGACCTCGAAGCTCACCATCAGGAACAAGAGCTCCGCTCCACTGAACTTTGGGAGGATGTGCGTTCCCTTAAAGACCAACTACTCCATTCGCAACTTAAGGCAGAAGATCTTGAGAACAGGGCCCGGAGAGAGAATATACGTATCCGAGACTTGGAGGAGGGTGCAGAGGGGCCGGATCTGGAGGCCTTTGTGCTGGGTCTCTTCTCAGAGATTGTGTCACCACAGTCGCTCAAGATCAAACTGGACAGAGCCCACCGAGTGGGGCCTTTGCATCAGGGAGAGAAGAAACGACCACGCAACGTCCTGGCCAAGTTTCACTCCTACAAGACCAAGGAGGCGGTCTTACAGGCGGCAAGAGTCAAGGACGCCATTGCATATCAAAATCATTCTTGTACCATCTATCAGGATGTCACGCATGCGACTCTGGCCCGGAGGCAACTGCTCAGACCCATCACCAGTAAACTACGAGACAACAAGATCAAATACAGATGGACCTACCCCTTTGGGCTCAGTTTGGAATTTCAGAATAAGCGGCGCCATATCACCGACTTTCAGGAAGGGCTGACTCTGCTAGGTATCTCCTCGGGAGAGGAGGCCCCAATTCAGGGTACGACTGGAGATTCTACCAGGGGTGCTTCGACCTCCTCAACCTGGTCACGAAGGGGGAGACGTTGACTGCTTTTAGTTTGCTTTACAGGCAGCTCTCGCACATCAATGCCGACTCACAATGCTGGCTGCTGTTTTTAGATCCTCCTGGTGACACGCAGTGGGGGCCTGCATCTACCGGGAGAGCGAGGAATTTCGCTTTCTTAAGCCCCGCTGCGGCCCCTGCTTCTGCAGTGACGGATACTCCCCACCGGGGGAGAGTTTTCATGGTCCCAGTAGGCCTTCTCCTTGAGACTGATGATATTTTTTATTTTTTTATTGTTGAGAATGCTTCTATAGCCTTGTCGCTAGAGGTTTCTCTTGCATTTCGAGGCAGACTGTAATCCACACTGCTGATGATTGTTACACTTGTCAGTTTGATTGACCTCTTACTTATTTTTGCAGGGGACGATGCTAGGTGTTGGCTCTTTCCATCTTTGCCTAAGCTTTGAACACCGCAATGTTACTCTATTGGTTCGGCTTCCCGCTAGGGCGGGCGTGGACTGGATCCTCGGACCCGGTGTTCCCCATGGTTTCAGAGTGGAGAAGTGTGGCTCAATGGTTAGAGCGGCAGACCCTGATGCAGAGGTCTAGCCCGGGACCAGGGTTCAATTCCCCGCCTCGGCGGGTCTTGGGCTCAAAATTCCACGGACCTGATAATTCTCGCCTCGGTGCCTATTCCAATCATGGAGTCCCACTCTGCAACTCTGGGCAATAGCTTGCTTAATCTCCACAACGGGCCCCACAACGCTAAGGATGCCTGGCCTCCACCTTGGGGGTGCCCAGGAGTGGACACCTCACAGGGAAATCCACGATGGGTTCCACAGCGGTATTCGTACAAGCGCCTTGAGACCCTTGCGGGTGAGTAGTGCGCTATACAAGTATCAATTTACATTTATATTTACAACCCCGCGACGGGAATGACAATTGTTTTCGATGTCCTTATTTGTCTTTATTTGTGTCCCTTTAGTTAGGGGTTCTGCTCCAGCCTCGCTTGAGGCCTGACTGTAATGTTTGTACGGTTTACTTGGTTATGTTTATTTTCCTTTGCTTGTTCTCAAGTGCATGTGAAAGGTGGTATGACTGTTGGGGCAGTGCAACAGGAGTATGCAGGCGTTACACGTCTTCAAAGGGAGGATTTAGAGGTGAAGATTTGGGGGGCTCAGCGGGCTTGTGGGTGAGCTGTAAAGGTTTATACCTGTATTGATGCTGATTACTATCGGTACCTGGAATATTAAAGGGCTTAATTCCCCACAGAAGCGTCAGAAAGAATGGAAGTATATTGTTGATCATCATCTTGACATAGTGGCCTTACAGGAGACACATTTAGTTAGGGCCGAAGATGCACGCCTTAAGCACAAACACTTTCCGCTTATATATAAGTCCTCCGCCCACACAAAACACAGAGGGGTGGTCATAATTTTTTGCTCTGCCGTACAATTTCAACCACTGGGGGTTCAGACTGATAAGGAAGGTCGTTGGCTTATGATTAAAGGGTGGTTAAGGGGGAACCTTTGCACATTTGCAGTAGTTTACGCACCCAATACTGGACAGACGGCCTTTCTGAACACTTTTTTGGGGAAATTGACAGATTTTCTGTAAGGCCCACTAATCCTTTTGGGTGATTTTAATCAGGTGTGGCAGAAAGACTTAGATAGTACACACACGCACCGCTCAGGTATGAGCTCATTCTCAGAGACCACACAACAACGCATACATGACTTGGGTCTCCTGGATGCATGGCGCTCTCTTTTTCCACAGACACGATACTACACCTTTTACTCTCATGTACATATTCCCGGCTCGATTATATCTTCCTTAGTCAATCGCTACAGGGCGCCCTACAGGATGCCAAGATTTTCACCCTTGCAGTGTCCGACCATAGCCTGCTAGCTATTAGCCTCTCCTGGTGTGGGAATGCCACGTCCACATCCCGATCGTATTTTCCCTAAGCGTTGCTACGGGATAAAGGATGTTACACAAAACTAAGAGAAGCTATCACTGCTTTTTTCGAAGCTAACAGTCCAGCTGATACCTCGGAACTCATCACCTGGGATGCTTTTAAGGCTGTCATTAGAGGGGAATGTATTGCCCTTAATGCGGCGTTAAACAGGCAAAGGACTAGTGAGAGAGAGCACTTGGAAGCGGAGTTGACTGAACACTCGCACAAACTTAATCCCACAAGGCAAACTTTACGCAACCTCACAGCACTTCGAGGCAAACTTAGAGCTATTTATAACAATCGGGCAGAATTTACACTCCTTAAGCTACGGCACCTGTCCTATTCCCAGGGTAATAAAATTGGTAAACATCTTGCCAGACAATTGAGAGATAAACGGGAGCAAGAGTATGTGGGTGGCATTAAGGGGCCAATGGGGGAAATTACTTATAAAGATGAAGAAAAGGCTGATCTCTTTGGTTCCTTTTATCAACAACTTTACACAAGGACTCTTTGGATTTAGAGGGCCAGAGGGACTACCTTTCGACGCTGCCCCTTCCCCAAGTGTCTGATGAGTGGAATGATATACTAACGGCTCCTATCACGGAAAATGACGTCATTGCGGCCATTAAGCCTCTGAAGTCCCACAATGCGCCAGGGCCGGACGGCTATACTGCACTTTTTTATAAAACATTTGCCACTGATATTAGCGCCCATCTTGCTCGTCTTTTTAACACTATGGCGGAGGAAGACACGACCTCCGGCACTATGTCCGAGGCCGTGATCTCAGTGATTCCTAAGCCAGGGAAGGACCCCCAATGCTGTGCCTCTTATAGACCGATTGCCCTCTTAAATTTGGATGCAAGACTTTATTCTGCAATTTTAGCCAAGCGCCTGAATGATCATATGCCCATCCTATACACCCGGACCAGTCGGGTTTTATCAAGGGACGCCAAACGCATGATAACACTCGCCGACTTATGCATTTGATAGAAAAGGCCACTAGGTGTCATATCCCTACAGTCCAAGTGGGGCTTGATGCTAAAAAAGCCTTTGATAGTGTGGACTGGCCCTATCTTTTCCAAACACTTACAGCATTTGGTTCCATGGATCGTTATGTCTGTGTGTTTTTTGGCACACATGATTCAAGGAGCGATATTTCTGAGTACTGGTATGCTCTGTTTTTAATCAGGTGAGAGGTTTAGAATTCTATTAGCTGGGTGCTTCGGGCTGGTAGCCCGTTTTTGTATTCCTCCTCCTTACTTGCCCTACATCGTTGTGGGGGATGTTTTCAGGGACGCATTTTTCTGTACTGCCAGATGGATTTAGGATTATTCTTTTTGAGGTAGATTATTTCCTCGATCTGGCTGTGCATATGTATGTCAACGCTTCTCAGATTTATTCCATGGCTACCGGACTTCCATATCTTTGGGATTCAATTCCTCTATTTTAAGAGGTTTCACGGTTAATGTGGCAGTTAGAATGTCCAATCTCTAGATCCTCGTAAGGGCCCCCAAGTGAACTATTATGTAGGACATCTCTCCGTTTCCCCCCGTTCCTTCTCCCTATTCTTTTAGAAGTTTTCTTTTGTTTATCACAGCTTCATTTATTCCATTATCTGTTTTTCTTTATTTAGGGAATGGATGGCTATCTTGGGTTAGTGAAATAATATATAGCACTTGGACTATAGAAGAGCTTATGGCCACAGATCCTCAAAGTTTGTAGGATATGACATGAGTATTGGGCAGTATATCCGTTTCTTCTTTTTAATTTTGACATGGTATTTTTGGGATATAAGGTGTAAGGTAAGGTGATTGATGAATGTGTCACTTTCCTTCGTTGTATGTATGCTACAATATATTCTTCATGTTTGTCCTGCTCAATGTTTGACCAATATTCTGGTAATTTTATATTCTTCTTGTATTAAAAATAATGTTTTTTCTCCCACAGACAGTCTCTTCAGACCTGAAGTTCACACTGAAATATGAAATATATTATAAATTTATGATGACTAGACTTGGGTCATGAATGAACTATGAAGCATAACATGTGCGCCCTTATGAAGGAATTTACATAAACGTCTTTGGTACTTCCGAAACGCGCGTCGGCACTTTTCTCTTTTGTATGCTTTAGTTGTGAATTGTCTAGTTTCTTGTCATTTGTGATGTTTGATGTTTTCTAAATTGCTTTTGTATTTTGGAATATTTGTTTGTCTTTTATGCAATTGTGTTTTGGTTGTTGCATTAATATAGTGTGAACCTTTAATTGTTGACATTTTGGGTTTTGCAATCTATGGGCTGTTCGTTTGTCTTTTGTCATAAATTTTCAGAATTTTTAAGTGTTATCTACATTAGATTGGATTATTGTGATGTGTTCTTTGTACTTTTACTAAATGAATTTATATATGTACTGTATTTTATATCTTTTCTAATCTTCTAAAAAAAAGACTTATAAAAATACTGAATAATGATAAATAATGAAATTTAATTGAGCTGTTCTGTGGGTGGAAATTTTTCTATATCGTGGAACTCTTGTCCTATTTTTATTGTGGGTTGGGGCATCCCTTACATGTTGCTTAGTAAGCATTTGGTTTCTTGCCTGAATTCCTCACCATGATTAGGGCCAACTATTTGCACCCCTCTTCTAGGGTAGTGGTCAACGGGGTGCAATTGTCCTCCTTTCATCACTTCAGAGGCACCCGGCAGGGGTGCCCCCTTTCCCCTCTGCTTTTTGCCCTCAGTATAGAGCCATTAGCATTGGCGCTCAGGTCTAACCCCGGAATTATGGGGGTGCCTTTCACTGGGGAGCCCCTCAAAATTTCTCTATTCGCAGACGATGTCCTTCTTTCTTTATTGCAGCCTGCTACCTCCCTCCCTAATCTACATGTAGAACTCAACCGTTTTGTAGGGGTGTCAGGGTTTAAAATCAATATACACAAATCGTATATACTTAACATTAATCTCCCACCTGCAGACGTTCTATAGCTCCAAGCTCTTACGACCTTGCCCTGGGCTAAATCGTCCATCCAATACTTAGGGGTTCAGTTAACGCTGAGTTTAGAGGGCCTTTATGCTGCCAACTTCCCTCCTATTCTTGCACGCATCCAATCAGAACTTACGAAATGGAAATCTTTTTTCCTATCATGGCTAGGCCGTATTCACGCGGTGAATATGACTCCCCTGCCCAAGCTTCTTTACCTGTTTCAAGCCTTGTCGATTGAGCTGGGGGGTGATTTTTTCCGAAAAGTGAAGCCCATGATTTTACGCTTCATTTGGCAAGGGGGACGGGCTCGCTTCTCTTATTCTTTATTGCACCATTCCTGTAGCGTGGGGGGGGTGGGCTCCCAGATGTCCAATTATATTATAAAGCTGCTCAGTTAAGGGTTTTAGTTGAATAGTCGCAACCGGAATCTGAGAAGCATTGGTTACACATGGACCGCAGCGTAACGGGAAGGACTACCTGGGACTTAGTCTGCCGCCCTAGACGAGATTGGCCTAAAAACTCGTACATTAGCACCCCTACCCGCACCACTCTTAAGGTTTGGGACTGTCTCGGGTGATGGCAGATGGACTTCGTTTCCCTCCCCCTTCATGCCGATTCACTTCAATCCCGCATTCCCCCAGCTCTATCTGAGGGGCCCTTTGATGCATGGAGGAAGGGGGGTTGTTTGGCACTGACTCACCTCTTTCACAACTTCGATCCAATTACTTTTGATGTCTGTAAGCGGGATTATGACCTTGGGCACTCAGAGAGATACCACTATGTCCAATTAATGCACTGGGCTCTTACCCCTCCGATACGAGATGCCGCCACTCGACCCCTTACGAAGTTTGAAGCTTTCCTTATCAAGACTACTTCTATGAAGGGGGTTATTTCCTTTATAGATAGCTTTCTACTTAAAACTAATCTGGCTCCGCGCCCTCAATACATATCTATGTCGGAAGATATGATACACCGTCCTATAGCGAAGGAGGAGTGGGTGCATTTATGGTCAGATTTTGCAAGATTTAATCGCTCCGCAGAAGTTAGAGAGGCACATTTGAAGACTCTCAAGATGGATTGGTACTTGCATCCTGCTAAGTTGAGTCGAATCTTCCCTGCCACCTCTGCTGAGTGTTCTAGAGGATGTGGTTTATTGGGTGACTTTCAGCACATATGGTGGAACTGTCCGACCATTCGTCCCTTCTGGGCAGAAATTTTGGCCCATATAAAGGAAATATTGGGATACCACGTCCCTGCTACAATGGCAGGTGTCCTTTTGGGATTGCGGGACCCCGCTCTAGAGCACCAGACCAAAGCTGACAAATCGATGTAGTGGTTATGTATTGGAGCAGCTAAGATTACTCTGGCGGCCGCGTGGAAGAGAAAGAAGGCTCCGGCTATTTCTCTTTGGCATTCTCGTCTCTGGAAATCGCTCAGTTTAGAGCGTATGTCTGATATCTTCAGAGATAATTATACGAACTTTGAGTCTCAAGGGGCCTTCAATCCTCTGTATTTCCCGCCTCCATAAGAGCTCTTCCCCTCTTTCAATTTTGAATAATGTCCTAGTGTCATGTGACTTCCTTACTGTGTGATTGTTGCCGCCACCATTTTTAATAAATCTAATTTCCATTATTTAACATAAATAATATTGAAGTTTAAATATATTATTAAAAAAGGTAATAAACATTAATTAATTACACATTGTTTAATACTATAACATCCACAACACACACCTAAAATTAATTACACAATTACAATTACTAATTACTAATTAATTAATACAAATTAATTAACAAATAATTAATAATTCATCAATAAAACATAAATTACTTCCCACCCTTCTCACCATTTACACATATAACACCACAACACACACCTAAAATTAATTAAGCAATTACCATAAAATAATGAATAATTAACTAATTTTAATTATTTAATTAATAATTAGCATACACTTATTCATTAATTATTATACATATTACCTCAATAACATCACAATTATACAATTATGAATAAATGTAAATTATTCAATACATTTCATATAATTAAATAATTCCCACCCTATTCCCCTATAAACCCACAACCTGTTACGGAACTAAAAACACAAAATTCAATTTAAAATAATTTATTAACTATTATAAATAATAAATAAAATCTATATAATTAAATTACTTCCTACCCGATTCCCCTATAAACCCACAACCCGCTACGGAACTAAAAACACAAAATTGTATTTAAAAAAATGTTAACTACTAAAATTTTAACAATAGAAATGCAAACAATTCTCATACAAAATACTAAAATACATTACATTAATAATACCTCAAAATGTTTAACAACTATATTTTGGTAAACGATATTTAACACTTCGATATTTTTGTGATCAATACTACTTAGCTGACAATCGATATTATTGTCCACGATATTTTTTCCATTGATATTTATGACCCACAATATTTTTACCTCGATATTCTAGCTCTGTACTGCTCAAAGATAAGCCTTGTGGTACCCCGTAGTGAAGAGAGAAGGAGCTAGAAAGAAAGCTGTCCATTGATACAAATTGTTCTTTTTCTGAAAGAAAAGATGTCCGCAATGTCAAGGCAGTGCCACTTATGCCCAAGGACTTGACATAGTCAATAAAAACCATATGATTGACCATGTCAAAAGCGGCTAAAAGATTCAGTAAAATCAGCGCTGCAGGGTTTCCGTTGTCCAAAATTGCTCTCGATTCCTCCAAAGAGGTAATCACAGCAGACTCAGTGCTTTGCTAGCCACGAAAATCAAATTGAGAACGGTCTAACAGATTAAAGTCAATTCCTTGTTAATAGCTTTTTCCACGATCTTCAGCAGGAAGGAAGACGTGAGATGGGACGATAATTAATCACAACCAATGGATTAAGGTACAATTTTTTTAACACAGGCAATATTGAAGCCACCTTCCATTTTGTTTGAAAGTATCCTTGCTGAAACATTTCATTAAAAATCAGGTCAGGAAAGCCAGCTACGGTTGCTGAGACCAACCGGAGCGTCGCCGGTGGACAAAGGATGCAATGGAGAGCAAGAACGGGTGGTGAACATTATATCCTGAACTTGGCCCACTGTCAAAGGGGAAAAGGAAGAGAGGGACGGTGAGCTATAAGTGGATGGTAACATTGTGGGAATCTGAGAAGAGACAGTACTTGAAGCTGGAACATCTGCCATCAGCGATGATACTCGGGCCGGGCCCATGGAACTGGAAAATGTGTTGAATATATCCAACACCTTCTCTTGAAAGGAAGATGCAATATTATCACAAAGGGTCTGACGGCTTTCTGATTGCTAAAATTTGGAAAGTTTTTCCATCTTGGCAAAATGTTCTTTATCAGACTCCTTAGCTGAGATTATTTTTGGTGAAAATTACACAGATTTCTCCACAATAATCTGGGATTTATATTCTGATGTGTTTTGTTAATAAAGAGTTTTTTTTCTGTGAGATTGTAGTTGAGTTGCTCTTGGCATCTGCACAGCTGCTTTACGTTTCTGAGATTCTGTGAAAAGCAAGGTTGAGTGGGGTTTAGACTCTGTGTAAGGGATGATCTATAGGGGGCCAATTGATCTATGTCTAAGGTAAGCCATAAATTGTATTCTGAGATATCCTGGTCAAGTATTCTAGGGACCTTAGGAGAAGAGGATAGCAGTTTGCGATCAAACTGTTCTGCCTCTATTGTGTGCCAAAGTCGACAAGTTTTAACAGTGCTGGGAATAGATTTTTCTTAGACTGCTTGGCTATAGTATTAAGATGGAACAATAGGCATGATCAGATCAGGCAAAGCGACAATGTCTCAGAAAAGACAAGTGTGGTATTGTTGGAAAAGAGGACAACAAGCCTGTTACCAGCAGAGTGGGAATGAGTAGTAACCAACTGACATCATCCACAGCTATTCATAAGGTCACTCAAGATAGCCAAGTTTCTATCCTCCAGATTTTCCAAATGGAAAATAAAATCCCCAGAACAGGGAAATCTGCAGAATTTACCTGATTCTCAAGGGGATGACCGATACTATCTAGGAAGGCAGATCTTGGACCTCGTGGTCGAATAATTAACAGCCCATTGAAGGTAACATGGGCATTAAAAGTAAACTTAAAATGTAGAGCCTCAAGATCTTTAGAGCAGTAAACACCAGAGCAAGTGCTAGAGAGCTTTTTTTATACACTAGCACAGGACCACCTTCTCTCTTCCCTACCCTATCCAACCTAAACATAGTATAGTCAGTCAGGGTGGCTAAAACTAAGGGGCCCATTAAGATGGTGGGCGGTTCATCCCCGGCCCGAGGGGTATGAACCGCCCGCCATCCACACCAGAAAGACCCCCTGCCATATTCATATTAGGATGGCTTGGGGGTCCGCAGCAGACAGAAACATCGTCTGCCGCTTTTCCGCTGGTCGACTCGTAGACCGGGCGGAAAACATGTTTAATATTGTGGCGGTGCCATATTAGGATGTTGGCGGAGATCAGCCTTTCCATGGCGGCGCTAAGGAAAGGCATGCGGTCTTTGCTTTTGGGGGCCCGTTGCAAGCCCCCTGGGTGTTGAGGGGTGTGGTGTGCACATGGGGGGTACCTATGGTACCCTCCCTGCATTTGCATGCACAAGGTGGCAGGCACCGCGCGGTGCCTGTCACGTTGTGCATGCAAATGCGTGACATGCATTTCTGACATTGCAGAGGGTGCTGCTGACAACAGCGCCCACCGCATCGTTAGGAATGTGGAATGCACCCACCAGTGTGGCGAGGGCATCCTAATGCGTACGGCGGGACCACCGCACCTATGCCGGGCAGTCCCTTTAGCCGGGGCAGTGGCGTGCGGACTTTGTCCGCCCGCCATCGTAATAGTGCTCTAAGTCTGGGCCCGAGCTGTCAGCAGCCCATGTCTCAGTGATAAAAGCTAGCTCAATATTATGCGTTTTCAAAAAATCAAGTTTGTTTTTGATAAGTGAACTTGCATTAATGAGAGTGCAACACAATGAATGATGAGGAACTGTTGCATCAATTAGAGATGTCTCAATATTCCTAACAAGCCTATTTTCATGGTTATATAACACAAGTAAAGAGTTGGGGCAATTAAATAAAGACGTTGGAAGGACTGTAGTGTAGTTCCTCTATTCCCAATAGGCTCTGCGCATTGGAATAGTATATCCTATATATTAGACGTAGGACTGAGGTCGACTAGGTCTCTATCGAATATACTAGACCTAAATGTGTGTGCCAGCTAGCTCAGAGGTCACTAGAAACGTTCTCGAATTCACAAGAAGGGATTAGTCTCTGACAACCACATAAACATGACAACTTTGTTTCCCCAAGATAAATCGTATCTTCAGAGTCGTGGAAACAATAGATAGATATTTCACTCAGTCAATCGTGCATGCTTCATTTCAGTAGAGGTGCAGGGAAAGTAGAAAGACGGGCGTTTTCAATAAAAGGTTTTATTGAACAGTCTTCTTTCTCAAGCACAAGAAATGAACTGCTACAATAGTAAAACTGTTTGTAAAATATAATGCGTACAGTAAAAAGTAGTTACTCATAGCTAATCCTCGTGAAATAAATACAGTTTCCGAACATGCGTGGTTCATGTCTGTTGAAAGTTACTGTAAAAGGCTGTAGTTTTAGGTTTCTCTCTGTCAAAGAAAAGTGTCCAGGCCATTTGAAAATACAATCCTTTTCCAGTTGAGAGCACTTGGATAAGGCCCATAGACCCAGACTCCTCTCAGGCGAAGTGAGGAGAAAGTGGCCTATTAGGTGGAAGCTGGCACCCCGGCAGGAAGGTGGGTGAGTGATGGCTGTGTTTGATTGAAGTCCAGACTGTCCCAAAGTTGCCCTAAGAGGCCAACAGCCAGCTCTCTGTAAACAGGGCAATGCAGACGGATGCGGATGGCGAGTTGCTGTGAGTCCCTGATTGGCCCTAACCGCCCTCCGCACCGCCCCTCACTTTTTGGAGCCAGGCTGCAGATGCGGCGTTCCCGGAGTTTTCGCTTTTGGTCTACAGTGGGGCTAGCTTGCTTCACTTGACCCTGCCAGTGCGAGTCACGACAGCGCCGGCTGCCTCTTCCCTCTGCATGCTCCAAATCGTCACGTTTTCAAAAAAACATTGCAGCAAAACGCAGGAGTTCAACATGGCTACAAGAAACGGAAATCTGGTCCTATAATTAATTGAATTCTCTGCTAACAAGCAGGCGCGCGATGTGTGCCTATATAATGATCAGCTGTGAAACATGCCCATAATTAAAGAGGAATGTATCGAACCACACAGGCCGTGCGTGCTAGCAGGGCCAATTTTAGCGGCGGCGGCACCCAGTGCAACAATTATTTTGGCGCCCACCCACAACCCATGACCACATCATCGAACTCTCTCACTACCACAGTGCAATAGTGTCCCTCATCTCTCCAATCATAAGATATTCCTAAACACAGCCCCCCCTGAGGTCAGCACCCCCTCCACAGGTCAGCGCCCAGTGCGGCTGCACCAGTTGCACTGCCCTAAAGCCAGCCCTGTGCTAGCACATTAGAACGTAAACCTTTAAAATCATGATACCTTTGGGGTTACGCTGGGCACTTCCTGCATTGGGGGCCGGTGAGAGGCAGTGCTGGTGGGCCTCTGTCATCCCAACTCGGACCCCCCGCCCGCGGCAACGTCAGCCGCCGGGCATGATTGAGGGGCACGGCTCAGCTACATCGCTGTCAGCTGCACAATCAGGAAAGTTTTCGGGGCAGCTACAAATCACTCAGGCCACCAGTTTGTGGTTCAGAAAGTGCCAGTCCAATGCTAGCAATATGGCGCTGGGGACCCAGGCACCTTCGAGAAAGACACCCACTAGCTTGATTACAGGTAGCAGATCAGAGACATACACGGACCAGCTGAAGAAGGTGAAAGCCAAAGCACAGACCTAAAGGGGTTTATGAGAAGCTTATTGGGAGTTGAAAGTGACAATGACAAGTCATTTAGTGACAGGAAAGGACCGATGAGAGGCCTTCTGTATGCAAGAGTGGGTGGTGTGAGATCGGCTACGGGCATTGAGGAGAAGTTGACACTATAGATTAATATGCGGAGAGGCCTACGCAGAGATAGAGGGAACAGGTGAGTGACTGTCTTGGCCACAGAGGCTGCAAACATTAATTTGAATACATTTGTGAACACTTTTAACTTCCCATATATCTAATTTCTTACTGTAGCAGACGTTGCTGCAGCCCTCCCTCCCAATTCTGCTTAGCCTTAAAGTTCATTAAACATGTAGCTTTTAGCTAATTCGGTCTTGTTTTTTAACTACAAGCCTAGCAGTATTAAAGGGTGAAACTAGAATCCCAAAATGTAACACTTTGTTGGTTAAAAAAAAAGCAGTCCTGTCTGCAGGTGATGCCGGATGTTCCAATTAGATGAGGGAGGTTGTGAGCATGGTTGCCTATGTTCCCTTTTTTTTATTTTTTATTTTTATTGATTTTACCCCTTTTTTGTAAGGATAGACACATACATCAGGCAACAAGTTTATGATACAGATCTAAAAAAAATAAAATAAAACAAAAGCCAATACAGAAGAAATACATAAAAAACAGAATTGAAACATATCTCAAATACGACCAATGAAACCCAAACCCAAATAGGAAAACATGCAAAACAGAAATTTCATCCGCTTTCAATTCATGAATTGACCAGAGCAGCATGAAACCAAATCAGATTACACCTAAATCCATTCAGTTATGGTGGAGACCAGATCTTAGCTCCCATTGCTCTCTTCCTTATCCCTTTGGTTTGATATATTGGAAATTTGAGGTTATACATGGCTAATAGCCTTGAGCGCCAACTCGAGAAAGTCAGGGGATCAGGACTAATCCAATCGTTAGTTATATAAGCCCGTACCACTGCCATACAAATAAACAAGAAAGATATGTTGGCTCGTGATCTCGTCTGTGCTAATATGTCCGACCCCACCCCAATCAAAATCAATTCCCCAGTTATACACACAGAAGTTCCTATTATTATGCCTAGAAACTGCTCAATTTCCCTAAACAATAACTTAGGACATGAAAAAAAACAAATGAATTGAATCTGCTGCAAAAAAGGCCATATCTATTACAATTGACACCAACCGATGTCCCCCATTTAGAGATCTTGCTTGGGGTATAGTACAAATCATAAAGGGCCATATAGTGCTAAGTGCGCATCCTCCCCGTCATCAAAACTTGATTTGCGAGCCCTAAAGAATCCCTAATGTTAACCTCCACAACCCCCAATTTTCTTCCCCAGTTCCCTTGACATAGATCTAAATCATCAGGGAATACCTCTAATCAATGTGTATAGTATTGACCTATAGGTGCTTTTCTCTTAATTTTTTCAATAAGCACGATCTTAACAAACTGATGTTCGTATCTAGGCCCTTGCTTAGTTAGGAAACTACAAATTTGAAGATATTTGAAGAACTCTTGTTTAGCTAGACCATATTACAATTGCAAATCTACAAACGATACAAGTTGGCCATGTTCACATAAGTCACCTAGGCAGGGAATTCAGTTTGATCCCCATCTGTGGGCCACTTGATCACGAAAAATTAATGAAATAAGCCTGGGAGCTGTGAATGGGGTATAAGCATTAAGCTTAGAGACACCTAGCTTGTGCTTGACTTGCCTCCAAACAGAATATGCTGCTCTAAGAATTTTGAATATGGTTTTCTTAAAATAGCTTGGTTCTATAATTTTGACTAAACATTCATTAGTCTCGTCACCCAACCCAAATTTAAATATTGATGGACTATGACATGGCAAAATTTCTGCACGATCACCAAGTACCAAGGGACCCATCCACCTCCGGCTGACCCAGGACCATCTATCCTTCAGGAAGCAACTCAAGACCTGGCTCTTCGAGCAGTAGAAGACCCCCCCCCCTCCCCCCAGCGCCTTGAGACCCCTCCGGGTGAGTAGCGCGCTATACAAATGCTATGATTGAACATTGCTGCCCAATAATACAACATAAAATGTGGAGTACCCCAGCCACAGCGATCTTTTGGAAGCACCATTTTCTTATAAGCCCTTCTCTGTCGTCTGTACCCCATAGGAATCTAGAGAAAATCCTCTCCAATCTCTTAAAACATAATACAGGGATTTCTAAGGGAATTGTTCTGAACATATATAAAAACTTTGGCAATACCAGCATTTTCAATACATTAGATCTCCCATAGAGAGATGGGTGTAGATGATTCACCCGCTCCAGCGTTGAATTCACCCTTGCCAACACTGGTTTCATGTTCAATTCTGAATTATTCCCAACTGGCATTGAGATTTTGATTCCCAAATATGTGACTTCTGGAACAGTGGCCACTTCGGCCAGAGGATCACCACCCACATTGAGAAAACTTGGGTTTTAGAAATGGTTAATTTATAACCGGAGAAACTCCCAAACTGACTTGCCAATGAATTAATCGCAGGGAGTGCGGAGACAATATATCTTGTAACAACAACAATATCATCGGCATATGCTAATGCTCTATACTTCATATGTCACAAATGAACTGGTTTTATATCTATATATGCTGGTTCAATTCATGTCTCTACCTATCTTAAATGAACCTGACTCCTGACCGGATATTCGCATACTTGCTCCCGGACAAATGTGCAATGCCAGAATTGCTTGCGGAATCTTAGGGCCAAACCCCTTTAGTCTTAAAACCTCCCACATAAATGGCCAGGAAACCCTGTCGAATGTCTTCTCGGCATCCACCGGATTACCCCTAGAGTGGTCTTGGTTGCTTGTGCCCAATCCAAAAGAGAGATCACACGCCTCACGTGATCCGCAGTATCTCTGCCAGGGATAAACCCGTGTTGGAAGTTAGAAACCAACACAGAGATGACTCCAGCTAAGCGTAAAGCAATGATCTTAGAATAGACTTTGCTGTCAGAATTAATCAATAAAATTGGTCTATACGATGTATTGTTATTATTATTGTTAAGTCGTTTTATATAGCGCACAGCTGCCTCAGCAAAGAGAGGTCCCGGCGCTAGGGGGAGAAAGGATTAGGCCACAGGAAAGAGAAAGGTCTTAACGGCCTTATGGAAAGACATCAAGCTGTACAGACAGCGAATCTGCGTAGGCAGGGAATTCCATAGTTTAGCCGCCAGACAGCGAAAAGATCGTCCACCCGCTCGAAGACGCTTCACTCTGGGGACCATAGCAAGATGTTGTCAAGCTGAACGTAGTTGGAGCATAGGTACGTAGGGTTCCAGTAATTTGGACAGAATCTCAGGAGTTCTGCACATGCTGCAGACGAGTCATTTCTGCCTTATTAGCCCCTAACAGGATCGAATTGGCGTAGTCCAATTTGGACAAGATCGCCGCCTGTACTATCGTCTGGCGGGTAGAGGGATCGAAAAACCCTAACAGGTGTCTCAGCCCCCGAAGTAGGCCAAAGCAAGTTCCCGCTCATTTCTTGGTATGCTCCTATTAGCTCGGAGTGGCATCTAGCCATACCCCAAGGATTTTTACTGCCAGCTTAGGGGTAGGAGCGCAACCCAGGTTCTTAGGCCACCACTGCTCGCTCCATAATCCATGATCTCTCCCCACCACCAACAACTCGGATTTTTTGGCATTCAGCTGAAGGCAGTTGGTGGTCATCCACTCCACAACCGCCGCTAGGCGATTCCAAAATTTGGTAGCGCCCAGCATCAGGTCGTCGGAGAGGGTCACCACCAACTGCGTATCATCAGCATACGAGACCATGGTAAGACCGTTATCCCTGGCCACCATGGCCAGGGGCTGAACATACAGATTGAAAAGTATGGGGCTGAGGGCAGAGCCCTGAGGGACACGCTGTCTGATGGCCTGGGCACAGGAGAGAAAGGGGGGAGCAGATACTTGGAATGTTCTGTCTAACATAAATGATTTAAACCATTCTAAGGCAGGACCTACAACACCGGCCTCTTCCAGACGAGCTAGAAGGATCCGGTGGGAGACCGTATCAAACGCGGCACTAAGGTCAAGTAATATCAGCGCCGCTGTGTGCCCTTCATCCAAAATGGTCCGCAGAAGTTTAGTCACAGCTAGGAGAGCCGTTTCCAAGCTGTGACCAGGGCGGAAACCATTCAGGGACAGATCTAAAAGGCCAGTGTTGTTCTAAAAGCAAGTGAGAGTGTTATTCACATGTGCTTCGGCAATTTTAGCTACCCATGGCAATAGTGATATGGGATGGTAATTCTCCAATTTTGCGGGATCCAGCGAGGGTTTCTTATGTGAAGGAACTACCCTAGCCTGCTTCCACATCCTAGGAACAACTGCTGTGGTAAGCAAGATGTCAATCATCTGACACAGTGGCACCAGAAGCACCAGTAGGGAGTCCCTAAACTGGGCAGGTTTCATAGGATCAGTAGGCGAGCCCGATTTGACTTTCTTACTTAGCCGGAGAAACTCATCATGTGAGATAGAAGGCATGGCTGCCAGAATGTGCGTAGGGGGAGAGCCATGTGTACCTGGACAACCTGTGATGGTCCCAGGAAAGGACTTGTAAATCACTTCCACCTTATTCACAAAAGAAACAGCCAGGTCCTCACATTTTGCTCAGATGTAATAGCAGAAAAAGTCGAATCTTTCCTGCTTTTAAGGTCATTGAGGATTTTGAAAATACACTTAGCAGGGTTCTTACTGGACTCAATTTCCATCGTAAAAAAAGCCGCCCGTGCGGCATGGATGGCTCTATGATAGATCTTGATGGCAGCCTGGTAGCCTTTTTTGGCCACTGAATCGTAGTCCCTACACCAGACCCGTTCTAGTCTTTTACAAGCCTTGCGCATAATGGCCAAAGAAACTTTAAACCTAGGATTGGAATTAGTACAACGGCCCTTGGACCACTTAGCTGGAATAAGTGAATCCAGGGCCGATAAAATCCAATTACAAAGTGCTTTATATGCCAGGTCAGGGTCACTGTTTAAAGTGGGGAGACTTAGTGACAGGATAGCATGGAACTCCTCCAGATTCAATGGAAGCCATCTTCGTCGAAAAGAGGCTGCTGGATCAGCTGTAAACACTGGCTTATGCAGCGGAAGTGACATAGAGACCAAAAAATTATTGGACCGGCACACTGGCCTGGGAGTCTTAACATTCAAGGACTGGATGTTGGAAAACACAGGGTCAAGTAGGTGTCCAGCACTATGGGTCGGGCCCACCACAAACTGAAATAACTGACAAGCAGCAAAAGTCAGCAAGTATGTTATTAATTTCCGACTCAGTAGAGAAATCAAAATGTAGATTGAAATCACCTATAAAACTGAAATTAGAGACTGTCAAGGCCAAAGAGCCTACAGCCTCAAGGATAGCAGTTTAAAATTCTGTGGCTGGCCCTGGGCGCGATATATCAACAGCCTTGCCATAGTAAAATGGGCATTGAAGGAGATCCCAAAGCGAGGGCATTCGCAGTCAGCCACATCCTCCCTAACAAATGTGCAGCGATAAGTAGATTTAAAAATCACGGCTATGCCCATGCTTTTACATTCCCTGTTTAAAGTCAGGATGCTAAAATCGGGGGGAAGCGCCAAACCAGGTTCGGCCACCATCACATCAGACAACCAAGTTTCAGTTAGAAAAAAAACATCTGGTACTTCGTCTTGTATAAGATCATAGATTTCCATATGATGTTTGACCAAAGAGTGCACGTCAAGATTCAAGATTTTCATAGCGGGCCTGAGCTGGGACGGCGGATGATAGTGGGATAGCTCAGGGTGAGAATCAAATCCACAGCAGGAGCAACAAAAAGGTCTCTCCAGAGAGGCCCCCGGGCACTGGTTGCATGGACTTACCTGATTGCTAAAGGCCAGTAATTCCTCTGCGTCCGCTGCGCTCCCGCGCCATACGTAATCAAATAGTCTCCAAATGCAGGCTGGTAAAAGAACTAGAGCACCACCCCACACAATATGGCGCCCAAAAAGCGGCACACCAGAAGTAGGTTCCCCCAGCTAGCTTTCCAGTGCTCCTTCCACACAAACAACCCGCTAATGACTGCGGTGAACCGCGGAGGTGGAAGGCGGCGTAAGGAGAGGAACAAGATGAACCAGGGAACAGGTATGGTCGTTGTTGGACCTAAAGTTGTCAGGTCACCTAGGGTAAGACAGTCACTAAATAGAGGCACATGTGTAAAGGTTGCTCACCACCCAGCAGTAAATAAATGCACAACCACACAAAAATGATGCTACACCAATCTTTGTGGAAAAATACGAGTTGTTTTATAAAAATATTTTGTCTACTTGGTTTCCAATTCCCACTATCATATGTATCAAGTTCACAATATCTCCTTTCTTCTCTATATGTTACAGGTACACCTTTACATTCTCCAACAGATCATGTGCAATAGTATAGTACTCCAATTAACACTGTTTAAACCTCCTTTTGAATTTAGGCTCTTGTCAGTTAATTAAATCCTTCCCACAGACATTTCATTTCAGGGAAACAGACTGGCATAACCATTCCCCAGTTCAGGTTACTGACTTTTTAGGCAATCCCCTTTCCAGTACTAGCTGAGGATGGTTCTATACACCAGTGGCTGAGAGAGAAGGTGCAATTTAACTTACATAGGCTTCTGACACTTCCAACCCCCCCCTAGCAGAAGGAGAATACAAGTTATCTCAGCTGGCTTATCAAGAAACTACTACCCAGCAGGCCCCCTATTCCCCTTTTGAATGCGGGAACCAGCCAGGGCTGCAGTGTTTCTTGGCTAATAGGCCCGGCAGGATGATGTGCTGCCCAGTCCTCCTTTACCGGCAGGCGTTGGGTTTGTCCTGATTCTCCCTCCCCTCACCCTTCCCAGCTTACTTGGCGGTGAAGTACTTAGTTCTTGGTTACCGGCCGCCCCCTTCCACTTCGGGTGAGTTCTCCGTTGAAGTAAGGGCTTCCCTGCTCCCTCTCCTGTCAGGAGAGCAGGCGCCCTCCAGGGTGTGGCCCACGGCGCTCTCGCAGACTGGCAGACGCTCTACAGAGCCGCTCCTCCGGGATCTCCCCTCAGGCTGTCTTCGAGGATTTTCCCCGCAGTGGCGCTACCGCGCATGTGCGGGAGAGAAGCGGTCCAGGAGCGGAGTCTGCCCTGTACGTCTGACGCTGGCAGTGGCTCTCCACTGGACCTGCTCGATCCTAGGCCCCTCCTGTCAGGGAGAACAGTACTGGCTTGGCATATGCGCAGTAGCACACGACTTCAGGCTCGGCCAGCCCCTTCCTTCTCAGACCAGTCGCGCTGCCACGACAGCGCTATCGATTCCCCAGGTGTCCCGCCCACGGCGGACTCAGAATGAACAACACAGCCACCAGAGCCCCGACTCTCCTCTCCTCGTCCTCACGAGTGGGGGGGGCGGTGTATTCACTGGCTGCACTTCCAGTCACAGGTGAGAGGCCACAGTTTCACGAGGGCAGTAGTCTGCTTCGCCGCCCTAGAGAAGGGGGTTAGAGGTGAAGTCTTTAACTTTTGAGCCCCAATCCTCTATGCTCAGCAAGAACACGCTAACCCTCCATACTGGACAAGAGAAGGCGAAGGGGGGGATTCTCACTTCCGTTCCCCACAGCAGGGATCTCCGCAGCTCCACCGTTAACTGGGATTAACCCCTTCACCTGACTTGAGGTAACTCCCTGTCCAGGGTCAGCAGGATGGGACTAACTTGGTTAGGTCAATAGGAATGGGGGGTGGTGATCCCAATCAGGAGGCAACCCTTGAAAAGTAGTCCACCCTGTGAGGACCCTACCCCTTCCAGACCTCAGCCTTCACTCTAGCTGTTCCTCTCTGACAAGACAAAATGGCTTCCTGACCTCTGCCCTTATATAGCCTGTCCACACAGGATCCAGTAGGGTCCAGAAGGTTCCAGAAGGCTCTAATGTTAACCTATGGGGCATTCTAGGGAATGGCAGATGTGACAGTTGAAAGCCACCATTGTGTATATCTGGGTGAATTCTTGTCAGAAAAAGGCACCTAGGCCGGAGGTGAAAAACTATGAGGGCAAAAGAGCATCTATTCCCCAAGACAACACCTATAAAAATCTAGTGGACACAAAAAAATAGAAAGGGAATGAGGGGCAGAAAGGAGACAAAATAAATAATAAATTGGAGGGACTACCCAAAGGCAGACAGGTAAAAAGGTAATTTAGCCCCACACCGTAAAAATGCTAATTAAAATAATAATAATAATTTTAAAAATAAATCAGTGCGCGCAGCGAGGATTCTACCTTCCTGCTTAGAAAACAGCTGCTACTATACCGCTTTGCTCCCAGGCCATACATGATTAAATAGTCTTCAAAAGCAGGCTAGTAAAAGAACTAGAGTGCCACCCCACACAAGATGGCACCCAAAAAGCGGCCCACCGGAAGTAGGTTCCCCCAGCTAGCTTTCCAGTGCTCCCTCCACACAAACAGCCCACTAATGACTGCGGGAGGGGAGGTGGAAGGCGGCGTAAGGAGAGGAACAAGATGAACCAGGGAACAGATAGAGTTGTTATACAAAAATACAGTAATTTAGCCCCACAAAGTAAAATTGCTTATTAAAATTATTTTTAAAATAGATCAGTGCGAGCAGTGCGCCCTGCGCGGATTTTACCTTCCTGCTTAGAAAACAGCTGCTACTATACCGCTGCGCTCCTGCGCCATACGTCATTAAATAGTCTCCAAATGCAGGCTGGTAAAAGAACTATAGCGCCACCCCACACAAGATGGTGCCCAAAAAGCGGCCCATCGGAAGTAGGTTCCCCCAGCTAGCTTTCCAGTTCTCCCTCCACACAAACAGCCGGCTAATGACTGTGGTGGACCAGGGAGGTGGAAGGCGGCGTAAGGAGAGGAACAAGATGAACCAGGGAACAGGTAGGGTCGTTATACAAAAATACAGTAATTTAGCCCAACAAAGTAAAAATGCTTATTAAAATAATTTTTAAAATAGATCAGTGCGAGCAGTGCACGCAGTGAGGATTCTACCTTCCTGCTTAGAAAACAGCTGCTACTATGGTACTGTACAGGTACTATGTCGGCAACAATTCAGGCTCATCCTTTTAAAAAAAAACAATAATAGTAGTTTTGGAGCAGGACGCCGGCGCAATTCCTATGTGCGCTGCCAAGAATAAGGTCACAACTTCTGATTTTAGAACATGGCGAAAGGTCTGATAGAATTCAAGGGGGATACCATCAGGACCCACGGCCTTGCCTACTGCCAATGATGTTATTGCCGCTTCCATTTCCTCCCAAGTAATATCTTTATCTAATACTTCCATCTGGTCATGTGTCAGTTTCTGGATCTCCATATCTGAACAAAACTCCTTCAGTTTCTCTTCTACACCAATAATTGCATCCGCTATATACAGCTTATGATAAAAATTTACTGAACACATTGAGCACTTCAGCTAAGGTTTCCTATACATGCCCAAGATGATCCTGAATCTTATTAATTATATTGGCTACCTCTTTCTGATGTAGTTTTTTCGCTAACAACTTAAAATTCGTTCCGTATTTTGAGCCCTGATTACCACCCCCATGAGTTCAATTTCTAATAACCTTAGATTATTCATCCCTGCCTGAATTTCGTCACTAACCTTCCGCTGTTTGACAATGGAATAATTTAGCATTTCCCCCGAACCCTGCCTTAAATGCGTCCCAAACTATAGAATTTGAGGAGGAGCCCCGATTATTTTTAAGGTTTCCGTTCAAAAGTCCAAGCTCTTGGTAAGCATTGGCTACTACATTCCAGTTCCAACACAATAGGATTGTGATCTGATATAATTTTAGGCATAATATGAAACCTAGCATTTCTTACTTTCTCTGGTGTTATGAAATATTCTAAACGCTGATTTTTTCTATGGGGCGCGGAATAAAAGGTTTCACACGAAGCTTCCTTACCCTTTGCACACTATGCATCCACCAACCCGAATTCTTCAACTACCCCTCTGGTAGCTTTGAAAACTTTAGTTTTCTTCCCATCATATAACCGATCACTATCAAAATTACCCTCCAACTGGAGGTTAAAATCCCCACACATAATTAACAGGGATGGCCATGCTGCTAACTCAATACTCAAAAAGTACAACATATCTGGATCATCCAGATAAGGACAATTTATTGAGGATATTGTCATTGGGGTGCCCTCGATCCGAAATTCAATGTCTGCAGGTGATGTCGGATGGCCCAATTAGATAAGGGAGGGAGTGAGCATGGTTGCCTATGTTCCCAATTAAGTTGAAAAACCAATTATTTGTTTGCCTTGGAATGGCTTTATTTTAGCTTCCACTTAAACTCCCACTGTTTCAATGTTAATGGGAAAACTAAATTCACCTATATTGTTCCCAACACGCCCTCTTATACATCTTTTATTGTTGGGGGTGGGGGGCTTAAACACACTTCAGGAGTGCTGCGGATCTGTTAGATTGCTGCATTGCAGAAATGTGGGAATTTGTAAAATATGTTTCCCTACAGAAAAATTACAATTTTATTCTACATGCAATAAAGTGCTACTCAATGTATCACACACAAGGCTCTGAAATATCACACATACACCCAATAAAAACATGAAAATGTTACACAAAATCAATCTGAAAACTCGTAAGCTATGCATGCTGCTGGTCCTTAATGGTGTGAACAGAAATCCCTGTGTCTTGTTCTTGATCTCTGAAGAGCAAATGACCTGGCTCATTTACTGTTAGTGATGTTATCGAATTAGTTGGGACCAGCCTGGATGGTAACCACAGAGAGTGTTTCATGTAAGCAGGCAAAAGCCATACCACCAGTGGGTGGAGATGGCTGCTATGTTTGGAGAGGCTATGAACCCCGGGCGTTTTCCTACAAATGTATCTATTGTTCTGTCTGTATAGTTTACTTGACTTAGCTATAGACCTTTATCTACAGTGCTATGTTTGGAGGTGCAGAATTTTATAAACACCTGCAAACCCAACAGGTCTCGCTTATAACATTTGTCTGCTTTGCTACTGCTTATTGTTTTCTTAGGTGAACGTGATGCTTGTGCAAGCAAGCAGGGTACGCCAACTTTGAATGGATACATCATCTTTGAATGGGTAAGCCATCTTTGAATATCTGAGAAAACTATTCATAATGGTTGCCTCACATTATCACACAAGGGTGCTTGCCATTCATTAAAAAATGACCTCCGCACACATAGGCACATGTGCACGCACTGGCGGTCATCTTAAATAGTTACATAAGAATTTAAGATTTCTTCACACATATACAGTGGTGGGAGGTGCTATGGGGCAGATTTACAAACCCCTTACGCAGTAGTTAGTGTAGTTCCTATTATCCCAATAGGCTCTGCGCATTGGAATAATACCTTCAATAGTATAGGCCTAGACCAGACGTTAACTAGGTCTACTACTGTCGATATTAGACTTAAAGTTTTGGGTTTGCCAGCTAGCTCAGAGTTCACTAGAAACTTTCTCGAATAGGCAAGGAGGAGTTGAACCTCCCTGGATAGACAAGAAGGGATTTAGTTTCTGACAACCATAGAACATGACAACTTTGCTCTCCCCTAATCAAGAGTGTATCTCTAGAGTCGTGTGAAAACAAAAGACGACTTATTTTACTCAGTCAGTACGTGCATTCTTAGTCTCACCAGATTGTAGAGAAAAGGAAGAGACGGGCGTGTTCAATAAAAGATGGTTTTTATTGATCAGTCTCTTTTCTCATACAAGAGAAATGGATCGATATTATTGCAATACTTATGGTTAAGTAAAGTGCATACATTAAAAGCAGAAGTATAAAATAATACTGTAAAAACATTGATATGGTTTCTAAGCCATATGATGGGTTAAAATGGATAAAATAGATACATACACATATACATTTGACTAATCGTACTCAACTGGTGTTTCTAACTAAGCCTACCCCAGATGTACCTGACCTAAGCCTAATACGTGGGCGGGAATAGAAAGTAGCAGTTTAAGTTAAGTTTGTTTTGCCAAGTGACTGACTCAAGAATTCTCTGCAAGGGGTTATTCAGTTCTGTACCTGGAGTCTAGGATGAATGAGGGATGGTATCTCTCGTCTCTGGTCTCGATATTCCAGGCTGCCTGCGAGGGCTACCCGGAAGCGCCGGAGCTGGATTTCTCGGCAGGAGAAAGCAGCGTCTCGTTCTCAGCGCGTCAGGAAGGCGGGACTGCGCCAGCGGGGTCTGCTCTGTTCTGGGCTTCGGCAAGTCTGGCTGCTCCGATCTCGTCACCACCGCGTGTGTTTGCATAGGGCAATATCGGTAATATTTATACCTTTAAGGTGCCGAGATTGACGTAAGGATGGACATAGATACGTCAATAAGGATGTCATACGACCTGGTCGTTAGCACATTCTTTTGCTGAAGTTCTCGGTGAAATCAAAACAATGGCCGCAGGGTTTTTCCCAGGTTGTCATAGGTTTGATTTGTTTTGAGAACTCCGTATGCCTTATCAGGGGCTGGAGGAATTATCGCTTGTCTAATTAGATGGCAAGCGTTATGACCTAATCAGATAACACGTTCCTGTGCCGTAGTGTGGCTTAATCAGATAACGGTTCCTGCATCATGGGGGTTTTCTGCATCATGGGATGGCTGCTAGTTAACTTGTTAACCAGAATAGGGTCAGGAATAGGGGGATCGATACAGAACCTATAGGAATACATCACACCCACTCCACGCTAACTATGGACATATTTACGAATCTATGCATAGTAAAACATACTGTAGAGTATTGTGTATACCTTACCACCCCAAAATACATAAATGCATTTTGAAATTATCAAATATACGGAAAAAACAGTCACATGTAATATATGCACTCAAGCTGTAGAATAATGCTAAAGTAATCACGCATATCTATACATTATCACTAATTTGTATATGAGAATTTACACATGAAATGGCTCTTAATACAGAAAAAAAGTTTTGAGACCATTCCATCACAGAATAAAATAATTATGAACATACCAGCGGGCAGCTAATGTCTATAAAGTATCTAAATATAGAAATTTTAGTTCTCTAAGAATAGTTCTTACTTTAAGCAGAAGATATGTGTCCCGAAAAATTCGTAAAAATATTTTGGGGCTGCTGAAAAAATTGCTGTCCGTGAACTGGAGGGAAAATTGTTCATGGTATTTTATTATTCTAGTTGAAGGCCAAATTCAGGGAACGCCGTGTGCGAGCTTGCTCAAAAGTCTCTATTTCTGCTCTGGTGAGAACATCATATCATTTAGACTGTCGAAAAAGCTGTCAACAGCTTCCTGGGAGAGTTCCACTAACTCGGAAAAGGATGTAACCATGCATTCGTGCGCATGATTGTCTCCATTGACGTTTTGATTAGTATTGCTGACAGAAGGTCGTACCTGATCAATGCTGCTTTCATCTTGAACTTCACTACTCCTCAATCGTAGTGGTGAAGCTTCCACGAATGCCGTCATCAGGATTGGTAGCCGTTGAGGGCAGCACAAAGCATGAGCCTTTATTGGACTCAACAATGTTTCTGCATCCATTGGCGCATCTGATTGTAGCGTCAGACAGGTGTCTAACACGCATTCTTCTCCGCATAGCAAGCACCTTAATACAGGTAAAACACATCGTTGCCACATTGGTCGAAATGAAAGAAACCAAGTCATGTTCAGATCTCTAAGCCGGGATAGTCCCAGGATTTTTGATATCCGGTCCCAGTATCCAATGGCTAGGATTGTTTCTTCCCTTGTCACAGGTGTTTTGTCTGTGACATGGTTTGCCATAACGAAATATAAGGACTAAGAATAGTATTCCTGCAATTAGTCCCAAAATGAGGGGAAGTCCGCCAAAAATCAAATGGACGAAATCTGGAAAAATACCCAGTATGGCTTTGAATGGTGTTAATGCCATCGAAAATACTGTCTTAAATACTTTTGAGACTCCACTGGTATCGGAAATATTTAAGATTTCATTCAGGATTTCTGCGAAATGTATGGGGGAATTAGTTGATAACAATGAGTGAATCTCTGCAGTCGTCCTTGCGACTAGGAGATCATACGTTTCTTTTGATGACGTGAGCCTGGTCGGCGTCTGAAGAAGCACTGTTTTCATTCTGCTTAAAGTATCTATTCGAATAGAAGTAATTTTCAAGTTGGGCCATGCCCTTGCCTCCCTGTCTGGAAGGGAGCTGGGGAACAATAAGCGTCCACAGCACTTGACCTTCGCAGTCGTAGTTACGAGATAAGGAGTCCCGGGCATAAGACTACAACATCTGCGGTCCACAATTAGAAAGTAACTCCCATTATAGAGTCTTTGAAAGAATGGTTCTATCTCTGTTGCAGGTGCGCCTAGCTGGTGACATGAAAGGTTATTTGAGTTCCCTTCACAGGCTCCATGCAAACTAATTCCATTACACAGAAGTGTACCGCTCAGTGACATCGCACAATTATTGCCACTAAGAAACACTTTCTGTCCTTTATTACTGACACATGCATGTGAATAGGGCAAGTTCCATGTTGTTTTAATGTACCCTTTTCCCAATTTTTCGTACATGCCAGCCTGTATATATTTTTGGCAGTATAGAAACCTGAAGGTTGATATTGGAATATTAATTATCCCATGTATTATCCATTCACTGACAGGTCGTTCTGACATTGTCACTGGTAATCTCTCGAGTTTCTCAATGCTCAGGATTGTATAATCAGCACCCTTTTGTGCCATACTGATTTGTTTATCAGTGAGGTTAAAGATATTGAATAGTGACGTTGTGTTGATTAAACGCCAAGGCACATAGCCTGAACGCAGATTTTGTAACGTCCAGCCAAGCTGTACAATAGAACGCAATTGGGACTGACCGTGTTGTAACAACAGTAAGTCTTGCGATAATATGTCGATTGCTGAAGACACAATGCTGTCCAGAGAAAAAATTCTGGAGGACAGAGTCATTAACCCATTGTCCACTACAGAAAGTGATTTTTCCAAATTAATACGGTCAATTTCCCGTATACTTTCTGCTGTCTCAATTTGAGTCACCTTCCAGGCCTCGTTGTATGCTGCATATACAGAGGCTGCTATGAAACGTTTCTGACGCTGTTTGCGCGGTCCCATAATGAGATCACGCAAGTCAGCACCATCAGTAAGTAAAGTTAGGTGTTGCTTAATTTCTGCCAGTGTGGAAGTTTGTAGCCACTGAAGGCATAATTTGCCCACACTGTAGGTGGTTATTATCCCTGGGTGTTGTCTTTGGGAATATCTAGGGTCTGGCCTGGTCATTTTGAACCCCTGTGTTTTGTTCAGGAATCTGTCTTGACAGTTATTAGTATCTGTGGGCCAGATCAACCACTTTTTCCAATCAGGATGTGTTCTGTTTTGGTTTAATACATAATTTACGTCTATCTCTTCATCTGTAGAGCTATTGCTGTTCATTGTTGGTTTTGGAATAGACGGTTTATTTAAGTCTTTGATTTTGGCTAGGCCAAGACAGGTAGTTTGTTGAACAGTGTCATTTAAAAATATAATTTGTTCTGGGATCATGCAGGCTCTAAACAAAGATTCTATACCCTGTACTTACCATTCTTTTGTACCCCAAACACTCTTTACTTCAACATTTTTGTCCCAATAATCAAAACCAAAAGTATTCATTTGTTCAAAGAATGAGTCTGAATATATCAATTTCGTGTTTGTTATCATGGTCTTTGTCCCTGTCTTATTTGACAATTTGAAATAAAATGTTTCAGCATTACTTGTGTTAAAACCTGAAAAGTATGAATATTTGTCATAAACGGTTCTTGAGCTTCCTTTTGGAGGGGTTGCACAATGTTCCCATTGATTATAATTTAAAACATTTCTAGGTTGTGCAGATCTATGTAGAAAATGGTTACCATAGTGGTTATAACAGTACATACTATCATAATTTGTCGAACCCTGCAAATAATCATGTTTGGTAAATTTAGCAGACATCACTAAGTCAGACATCATATTATTTATACTTTCAAAGTCCCAATCATCAGCAAATGAGCTTGGTTTTACAAAGTCACTCAACGAGATCTTAATTTGGTGTGGATATTTCAGGATTTCAACCGGACCATAAATTTCGTAGTCAGTGTTGTCCCATGCTACCCCACCCGGTATAGGATTGGCTGTGAAGTTGACTGAAGAAAGTTCTCTTTTCTCGACGTGTGAAGATGTGTGTGGTTTGAGGATCAAGTTGATTTTCTGACTTGCTGTGTCCATTTTAGCATATTTTCCCTCAATGAAGCGTCCCAAAGTTAGTACCATGATGAGCCAAAGTACGAGGATAAATGCACCAAAACCCACCCAAAATTCAATCCATGGAGAAATCAGATATGTCTCTTTCAGTTGTTTCAAAAGTACTTTAACTTTATCTTTAAATGTTTTTGTTGATGGCTGTGTTTTTGATTCAGTGAAGCCTTCAGAGGAATCATCGAAGTTTATGAAGTAGCCGGATGCAGTTCTGTCAATTGTTCCAATTGCTTCAGGATTACTGTTTCTTGCATAGTCGTTTGTTACTTCATTATAGATTGGTGTGTCTCTGCTAAATGTTTTTATTTGGGTTTTCAGAGGTCTAAGTTCCATTGCATTGTTGCATAGTCCTTGTTGTAGTTCTGTAGGCGTTTCGAATGTGATTAGCCTCTTAGATTGAACCTCTGTGTTTGTAGCAAATCTTGGTGTTCTACTACTTATCGGGAGTCCACTTGGCCTACTATTTGTTATCGGCCACATGATTGTGGTTTTACCAGGTCGATGGATACAACTTGGTTCTCCTTTTTACCAGCAAGCGGCGGTAGTACAACTGATCTTGTCCCGTTGATGGACAAGACAGGAACTGCTTTTCTGTAAGAAGGCCCAAATTCCTTCTTTACCGCGATCTTTTCTCTGACTAGATCCCCGACTTTTGGAATCCAGACAGGTCTTGCTGGGACAGGTGGTGGTTCTTCAGTGGTTGTTGGCTGCTGTTTCAACTTTATGTTGCTCAGGTCTTTTCTTGTTTCGTTTAAGTCCTGCAAAATAGCCAAACGATCTTTGATATCAAAGCTTTTTTCCTTCACCACTGAAGTCTGACTGTCGAGGTCTAAGACTAACATCCTAGTTCCAAACAATAATTCGTACGGACTGAATCCCTTCAGAGAATTTCTTGGCAGATTATTTAGACTACGTTGGACACTTATTAGATGTTTGACCCACCCAGCTCCCGAACCTAATATCCTTTCTGTTATAGATAGCTTTATGCCTTGGTTTTTTCTTTACACCATCCCGTATCCCTCAGGAAGGAAGTGAGAAGAGTCAGGCTGTGCTATGCTCATTTGCCCATGTTTCCCCTCAGGCTGGAGGGCTAGAGTGAAAACAATGGTCAAACGTAGCATGCTTCTAGCGTATATGCCATTTAGACTCGCAAATCTTTGTATAACAGTCCAGACGTCAGCCGAGTGCTGGTGATCTACATTATAAGTGGAAACTAGCCTGTATATGTTAATCGGACGCTTTGCTTTTTACTGTTGATCTTTTCTGGAGTGAAACGACACGGTATTACACCGTTTCTCTCACCACTGCGATTTCTGTTACAGTTTGGGCAGTTCTTTACAAACATGGTATGATGCAGGCTCATGCCTGGCCACCAGTACCTTGATTGTAATTCTTCCAGAGAATCTTTTAGTTTGAGGTGTCTGAGACCCTCGCCCATATGTGCGTCTGCTATTAACAAGGTTCTCCTGTCCATGTTTGGAATCACTCTATCCCCCACTCCAGGGATTCGAGCAAAAGGGACGGAGTTTGCATCGATTATGTATGTATAATTGAGTGGATAGTTGATCGGAAGCGCTGAGCAGTCGCCTTTTGATGACGTTTTCACCGCCAGCACTGTTTCACCGTCAATATACTTCACTGTACGCTTTTTTCGAGCTACGGAAGCCGATTTAGTTGCTACCGCTGTGGCTGTTTCAGCCAATGAATTCCCTGCAACGTGAACGCCATCACGCTGATGACTCAGTGAGTGTGTCACGTGAGTCTTTGGTAGTTCTTTTTTTAAAAGAACTATTTGTTCCCAAAGCAGTTTTTGCTTTATTGTTGCACCTGTGTCATCTTTGTAACCGTTTTGAATCCATGTCTGCAAATCGTTGTTATATGATTTGACGCAGTAATATGAATCGGACACTATAAGTGTCGGGAATTCGCGATCCGCATTATCTAGCGCCATTTTCAATGCTATTATTTCAGTCTGTTGTTCTGAATTAGTTTCTACTGAGTGTGTTTTTGTTAATAGAGGTCTTAGATTACCTCCGCGCCACACTTCTTTTGTAATCTCACATGTGGGGTTGTATGCTTGTTCTCCCCAAATGGAGGGTTGAGCATGTCCGTCTGTATAGATTACACAAGCGTATTGTCGTAAGGGCAGAATGTCGATAGGCAGAGGGAATGTTCTTTTAAATTCTAGATTTTTCAATTCCTTTAGTTTTGGATCAAAGTAGTAGTATACTTTGTCCGTTGTAATTGAATTCACCCATTGTATCCATTCCGGATTCAATGTTGTTGTTGGTAAATTACACGGTGTTGTTAATGCCTCAAAGGCTGATTCTGCTGTTCTGACTGTGATATGTCTACCGTCCGCTTGATCTTTTTCTCTAGCTATTGCGGTTTGAACTGCATGAACAATGTTTTCTTTAATGCTGAATTTCTTTTCAGCTTCTGTGTACAAGTGTGATTTGAATGCAATTGGTACCTTTTCTCCCTCATTAGAGGTCAGGTATGTGAATCCGCATCTTCCTGGGATGACTCGAATCACTAGATTGCGTGTGTTATCACGTGTTTCTAATTTTGTTTTAATTAACATGTCTGTTTGTAAGGATCTCAAAATTTCTGTGTGTATTTGACTCCAATTGGTTCTTTTAAAATCTGGTTTTATTAGATCATAAAGGGGTTTGACCCTTTCTGCGTAATTTGCAATGTATGTTCTTCCGAAATTTAGGAAGCCTAGAATGACTGTAGGTTTTTTAGTGTTCTAGGTGCTTGGAGTACGGCACATTTCTCTAGGAAATTGTCAGCCAGGCTTTTGCCTTCACTTGATAATTCGTATCCTAAGAACAGGACTGTTAGATGGGCAATTCTAGATTTTTTAAAGTTGAATTTGTAACCCTCTGCTGCGAACCCAAGTATTATGGTGTTCACTCTCTTCAAGTGAGTATCCAAGTCATCATCTGTTAGGTATATGTCGTCGACATAAGATAATGCCTCGTCATCATATGTTTGTAGTAATTCTGTTACTCTCGCTGAGAATACCCCTGGGCTATTCTTGTACCCCTGGGCTAACCGACAGAATTGTTTTTGAGTGCCATTTATTGAGAACGCAGACAAATATCTGCTCTCTGGTGCTATGTTTTGACAAAAGAATCCATTAGAGATGTCTAATGTTGTTTTGTATTTTTTGCGCACTATGTTATTCATTAGTGCAGCACTATGCGAGTTTTGTACTGCAAAAGTTTTGCAACATGAGTTAAGGTGTCGGTAATCCAAAACTAGACGATATGAATTGTCTGGTTTGGAGACCGGAAACAAAGGGTTGTTCATTTGTGAGGTGCAAGTTTCAATCACCCCCTGGTATTCTAGTTGATCTAGGATTTCTTTTACCTGTTTTTTAGCTTCTTGCTTAATTGGGTACTGTCTTTGTGCAGTAGGTTGTGATTTTAACTGGATTTTGTGAGGAGGAGAGTCCTCATCCCATCCTACATGATTTCTATATAAAGCAGGAGCTTGAGCTACTGCCCACTTTCTGGCAAGTATGTATTTTTTATGAATTGGGATATGATTTGAGAAGGCAGGCATAATTATTTCTTCGCCATGAGGGCACTCCCTGACAAACTCTGGTGGCCAGTCTTTTTCAGCTAGAAGGATGTCATAGCCCTTGGAGAGATTATCCCAAAATAGTCCCCTTATTTTTCTAGTCTTATCCCCTTCTATACGTAAAGTTATTTCATATATTTTGTGAGGTTTGCTAACTCTGGGGTCTGCAGTTTCCACTTGAAGATATTCATTCGTGTCCACTGTCTCCAGAAGATTCATAAGGACTTTGCGAGCTATGCTCACTTCTGCTGCGCTTTCTAGCATTGTCTGAGCCCATTCTCCGTTTTTCAGTTGTGTCCTCAGTATTTTCGGCATTGTTAACTACCTTGATACTGGCTACCTTCTTTTTTGGAAATTGTAGTTTCTTTTTTAGATGAGCAGATTCCTTGTCTTTGGACTTGGCGTGCTCTTCTCTTTGTTCTGATCGTCCTCTTCTTTCCGATTTTTGCGAGGAAGTCTGAAAAGATTGAGAGGGACGTGTATCAATGTCTTGATATCTATCAGGCTTCTTTATATTATCCCTATTTCTAAGGTTATATCTTTTCCCAGAGGGGTCACTTTGGGGTGACCTGTGTCTTTGGTTCGGAGATTTTTCTCTCCGCCGAGGAGACCTTCCTCTGGACTGGAATTTCTTTTCTTTAGGATTGGATTGTTTGTTTCCATCCCAGCTCTTTTTTTGTGATGTTGAATTATTATTAAAAAATATTTTTCCAGGACTTTCAATCAGTTGTGGTTTTACTGGTATTCCACCTAAACTATCTCTACCTAGTTCCTCATAGGATTTTTCTATAATTCTGGCAATTTCAGCTGGTTGGTCTGCTATATCTGTCTCCTTTAACCTCTGGCGGATCGCCACGTTTGCTGCTTCTCCCTTTATGTTGGCTAATAATATAGCCGAGACCTGCTTGAAGTCTTTTAGTAGTTTCATACCAAGAGTTAAAGCGGGTTCTGGACCGTATTCGTCTTGAATTTGTTTTAGCACATCTGGTATTACCGAAATGGATGGAACACCGTGCGTTTTTGTGTAGATGGAAGCAAAGACTGTACCCCAAGTGTCACAGTCCTCCACGTGTGGTGCGATTCCCATTGAAAGACAGATAGTCAGAATCCTGTGTTTTTCTAACGGGGTGGTGTCTGGAAACACCGCCTCTATTTGGGTGATTTTTTGTGCTAACCAGAATGGTATTTGTTCCCGTTTAGCTGGTACTTTACCTAGGCAGGATTGTATGTTCTGTGGTGTAATTTTATTTGTGTTCCCCTGATGAGGGGTCAGCTGTGGAATTTTAATTGCTGGTTGAATTGTTGAAGTTCGCATCACATATTGGACTAATTGTCTATGTAATTTTATTAATTGTTTTAGCTGTGTTAAAAGCTCTGCTGCAGACATCCCATCGATGTCTGGATGTGGTGTGTATCCGGCTAGGACCGGCCACGTTGCTCCTGGTCTACCTAATGGACCGAGCCTGGTGATGTGATTATTATGTTTTAGGGCGCCATTAAATAAGAGCAGATGCTCTTGAAATTTAAGTGGTACTTCCACCTCCTCGAAAGGAGTGTACTCATTAGGAGGTTCCTCTGTTTTGTAATAGTGGAAGACCTTTGTTACAGCATTTGCTGCTGGAAAGTGTATCCATGAATAGAATACCTCTGTCTGCCGATATTCGTGTGCCTCAATTACGAATATGACTGTGCCACCTCTAGGTGTCAGTCCATTTTCTATAAGTTTTAAAGTTATAGATTTTCTTATGTTGACCGCGATGAGTATTATATCCGGGTCAGCGTCTTGCAGTGCATTATCAGCTGCTGCGAGTTCAGTTACTATTCTAACTGCCTCTCTTTCTCCTTCAGTGTCTGACATTGTACTGTCCAGAAGGTTATTTAGTTTGTTTTGCAGATCAGGTTCTTATGGAAACAAAGATTAGATGCACAATATTTTGGAACAGTGTATCCTTCAACGTTGACTAAACCAAGAACCATACATAGGAGTTTCCTCCTGCGAGGTCTGGCGGATATTACCTTTCACCCACTCCAGACGTCTTTGGAGTATTATGGGAAAAAGGGGTCTGAGTGAAAAAGCACAACTGAGTTACTCTAAATGTCTTACGTTAGTTTTATCGCCTATCCAAACGCGTTGGGCGCCATGTAGTGTAGTTCCTATTATCCCAATAGGCTCTGCGCATTGGAATAATACCTTCAATAGTATAGGCCTAGACCAGACGTTAACTAGGTCTACTACTGTCGATATTAGACTTAAAGTTTTGGGTTTGCCAGCTAGCTCAGAGTTCACTAGAAACTTTCTCGAATAGGCAAGGAGGAGTTGAACCTCCCTGGATAGACAAGAAGGGATTTAGTTTCTGACAACCATAGAACATGACAACTTTGCTCTCCCCTAATCAAGAGTGTATCTGTAGAGTCGTGTGAAAACAAAAGACGACTTATTTTACTCAGTCAGTACGTGCATTCTTAGTCTCACCAGATTGTAGAGAAAAGGAAGAGACGGGCGTGTTCAATAAAAGATGGTATTTATTGATCAGTCTCTTTTCTCATACAAGAGAAATGGATCGATATTCTTGCAATACTTATGGTTAAGTAAAGTGCATACATTAAAAGCAGAAGTATAAAATAATACTGTAAAAACATTGATATGGTTTCTAAGCCATATGATGGGTTAAAATGGATAAAATAGATACATACACATATACATTTGACTAATCGTACTCAACTGGTGTTTCTAACTAAGCCTACCCCAGATGTACCTGACCTAAGCCTAATACGTGGGCGGGAATAGAAAGTAGCAGTTTAAGTTAAGTTTGTTTTGCCAAGTGACTGACTCAAGAATTCTCTGCAAGGGGTTATTCAGTTCTGTACCTGGAGTCTAGGATGAATGAGGGATGGTATCTCTCGTCTCTGGTCTCGATATTCCAGGCTGCCTGCGAGGGCTACCCGGAAGCGCCGGAGCTGGATTTCTCGGCAGGAGAAAGCAGCGTCTCGTTCTCAGCGCGTCAGGAAGGCGGGGCTGCGCCAGCGGGGTCTGCTCTGCTCTGGGCTTTGGCAAGTCTGGCTGCTCCGATCTCGTCACCACCGCGTGTGTTTGCACAGGGCAATATCGGTAATATTTATACCTTTAAGGTGCCGAGATTGACGTAAGGATGGACATAGATACGTCAATAAGGATGTCATACGACCTGGTCGTTAGCACATTCTTTTGCTGAAGTTCTCGGTGAAATCAAAACAATGGCCGCAGGGTTTTTCCCAGGTTGTCATAGGTTTGATTTGTTTTGAGAACTCCGTATGCCTTATCAGGGGCTGGAGGAATTATCGCTTGTCTAATTAGATGGCAAGCGTTATGACCTAATCAGATAACACGTTCCTGTGCCGTAGTGTGGCTTAATCAGATAACGGTTCCTGCATCATGGGGGTTTTCTGCATCATGGGATGGCTGCTAGTTAACTTGTTAACCAGAATAGGGTCAGGAATAGGGGGATCGATACAGAACCTATAGGAATACATCACATGGATACATCATCTTTGAATGGGTAAGCCATCTTTGAATATCTGAGAAAACTATTCATAATGGTTGCCTCACATTATCACACAAGGGTGCTTGCCATCTTTGATGGTTAATTCATTAAAAAATGACCTCCGCACACATAGGCACATGTGCACGCACTGGCGGTCATCTTAAATAGTTACATAAGAATTTAAGATTTCTTCACACATATACAGTGGTGGGAGGTGCTATGGGGCAGATTTACAAACCCCTTACGCCACTTTTGCGTCAATTTTCCCATGTTAAAAGTGGCGCAAGGGGCTTGTAAATCTGCCCCTCAGTGAGCAAGGAGCGTGGGGAAGCATGTGTGCGTTAAAAGAATAGTTTTCAAACTTAAAGAGAGCTGGATCGAAAGGTGTGAGAAGGAGAGCAGTGCCAGGGAGAATGAAAGAAAAAAGATCGCTATGGACTGCAATGCAAGGTTTGTGTTCAGCTGTGGAAGGAATCATTGCCTGCAACCAGAACAAAGTGAAATCAAAATGATATTTGGGCGTGAATAACAGAAGTATAATAAGGAGGAAACAATTGAATCAGGAACAGAGAGGTGACATGGACAAGAAATCAATTAATTCATGAGCTAAGGGCTGGTCCAAAGCCATCTCTAATTATTGGCCTGTTCACGATAGGTCTTTGACAACTCAATCCCCTTATCTCCTAGATGACAAACATGGCTCAGTGAAGGGAGAGCAACTAACTAAATCTGACACCTAACTAACAGGAAATGTACAGGCAGTGCCAAGGCAATTCCCAGGGTTGGTCTTTCGGACCCTAGAATGGACAAAGGTGCATACACACAATATTCAGATAGACATTTCCTGTTAAGAACAGAATTTGCAGGCTGTGGGACAAAATGGACACGATGCAGAAATGCAACTCAAATGAGCAAGACCACAAATAAATACCCACAACATCCAGCTGTGTATGTTTCTAAGCTATGGCCAACAGATCAGAAACTGCAGGGATCACTATAGTCTTGATGACTTCACAAAGATCAATGCCTACCTTATCCACAAGGCAGACACATTGGTGAACTAGTTAGTAGCCAGAAAGTTCCTCAGCACATTTGGTTAAACCAGAGGATACTAGTGGATTGCTATTAGCCTTTATTCCAGGAACCCCTTTATTGCTGAGTAATGTAGTAGCACAATACTATCTTCGAGACTGAATACAGTTCGTTTTGTTTACTACCTGCTAAGATGCCAGAGAAAAGAACTGTTAAATCTACTACCTCATTTATTCTGATCAAAGGACACTTCTGAACTTTTATATTTTCTGCAGTTAGAGCACACTATTTAATTCGACCTCACTTGTGACTGAGAGACTTCAAAGGGTAAGTTATCTGCTACAGCAGGCCCTTATTATAAACAAGTGCCTATTAACTACACCAGTGTTTCTAGGATAAATATTCATTATATTTGTCCATTGGTCATCACCAAAGTAAACAATAACAGTGCTATTTGAGTGAGAAAAATAGATTAAACAACACAGTTTCAGAGCTGCTCATTGTGTTTTACCTTCCTTTATGACTCTCCAGGTTGCAAAGAACATTTCATGAAGAGGAACCTTAGAATTGTCACCGAGAGGCTTATAATTATTGTCCAAGCGGTAGACGAATGGTGGAATTAAAGTATGACCAAACCGAAAGGCAATGGAGAAAATGTTTGCAACTCGCGGGTCCTCATCCTCATCATATCCAGAATATTCAGGAATTTCTCTCTGATACCTATCACCAAGAACATGGGGAAGGTAGTCTCGGAATGTGATTATCTGGAATAAACAAGCAGAATTGTTAATAAGCAGTTTTACTTCATCTTTAGATATATTTCCTACCTACATCCCACCCACACTCTTCTACTGACCAGCGGAAGCAGGGAAATTCCATCTTGTCTTCAGCACATTCGGAAAAAACTGATGTGTCAATGTTGTATTTTGTGGCCTTACCTGTCGCAGGTACTAGTCCTACGCAGACAGATGAGGTACCATTTTTATTGAGAGACTTGGAGGGATAATAGGTGGTAGGAAATGAGTTGCTCCCTGCAGATTCCAAAACTTCCCATCACAGAAATGTAAGGAAAATGTATTTTATAGTCACATTTTAAGGTTTGCAAGGGCTTGTGGGTAGGAAACCCTGGTGGAAGTAACACAAGTAACTTGGTGGAATTAGGTGCTCCTGCAGATTCCAGAATTTTGCACCACAGAAATGTGAGAAAATTTGTTTTTATAATCAAAGTTTAAAGTTTGCAAGGTCTCCTGGGTAGGAAACCCCGGTGCGAGTGACACAAGTCACTCCACCATGGATTTCTCTGGGTGTCTAGTTTTAAAAAATGTGCCGGTTTGCTAGGTTTCTCTAGGTGTTGGCTGCGCTAGGGCCCAGAAACCACAGCAGGGCACATTGGAGTTGTCTTACAATATAATCCCCCCGGGCTTTTGCTCAGGAGCACAATATCTTAAAGTGCACTTGCATGGTGCTTGGACAAAAGATCAGGGAAAAAATATCAATTGGACAAAATATCGTGTCAAGAATATCAAGGACAAAAATATTGTGAAGGTAAGTTTTCATAGGAAAGTAAAAGTTTTACTATAATTAACTCCACATCTACGTACCATGATGATATACATATCATCAAGTTATATAGATAAGGACTTAAGAAAAGTATGCCTATACTTACCTATTTTCACTTACCTTCTCAATACTTTGGCCATCGCTATTTTTGACATGATACTCTCTCCACACAATTTTTTTGCATTGATATTATATCAGACATTCCACTTGCACTACAAATTGCTAAACAAAAGTCTCATCTACTGTTCTAAGAAGGTGTGTCTGAGCCATAGGCTCCATAGCTGCAGCAACCCTTAATAGGGTTGTGCAGTCTCTGACCCCTATAATCCTACCATCTCTGTAGGTTGGAGCAAGGACACTCTTCAGACGTTTTTAACTACACTGAGGGTTATGTGTCAGGGAATGCCCGGCCTGGCTCTAGGAGGGTACCAATGCCACTAACAGGGGAAGCATACAGGTCAATATCATTATCGGTTGTTGCTCGCAATAAATATGACAAGTGTATGATAATACTGTAAGATTGGAAACTTTATCCTGTTTTGGACCATTTATTATGTGCATGTCATGGATGATTTATAAATGTGCCAATACTTTTGTCTAGCAAATATATTGGAAATTAAATGTGGAGACAGTCTTTGTTATTTTGGCTGACTCATAAGTTATTTTATGTTGTGAGCACCGGCTTCATACATATGGAAATAGTGGTTAATATGGTAGGGAAGACCATAGAGTGGCTGACGACTGGTGCACTTTGAGTTCTTTGTTGCATCCAGCAGTTGAGGAAAGACTAAACACTAGGATTTTGACAGTGGAGCTACAAATTATGTTTATATTTAGCGTTGGAATGCAAATTAAATTGTTAAGTGGTTTATTTATTTGCGAGTTTTATGTGGCATGAACATGACCCACAAGTATCAGAGTGCTTTACAAAGTAAACACAACAATAATAAAAAAAAAAATATATATATATATATATATATATATATATATATATATATATATATATATATATATGTACGCAAACCGAGTCACATGACAGCCTGATTGCATTCAAAAAGCATGGTCTCATTGAAACAAATGTTTTTCACCTGTGAGCAAGGTTCATGTTGGAGCCGAAACATTAGGGAATCTGTGTGCTGTCACTAGCACTTTGAATTAAAACGCTATAGTGTGCAGTTCTAACATTATACATTTTATTATTATGCATAATGTTTAGGTTGTGCAACAGCCCCTAGTTTCCTGAAGGCCTCCAGCCTCCTGCCAACTCCCACTGCCTGTCCAGGGTTGCCCTGAACAGGTCTGATCTTATTTGGAATGGGAAGCCTTTAGTACTCAGGGTCTTCTGTTTCAGTGATTGATTAAGAATCTGTTCTTTCAAAGAATAAGTATGGAAATTAACCAGGATCTTCCTGGGTTTAGATCTCTGTGGATTCCTCCTAAAGGGGTCCCTATGTATTCTTTGAATATCTATTCCCAACTCTTCCGCAGATTGGTCAAGTTCCAGAGCTTCCTTTAGGAGGGTAATCGCATACTGCTTGATATCAGCCCCCTCGCTCCCCTCGGGAACGTTGAGAATATGAAGGTTATTTCGTCGTGCATTGTTTTCCAATACTTCAAGCCTTTCAGAGAGGACAAGATCTTCTTTTTTGAGAGTAATGATATCTGATTCTGCTTTCCCAGGATGAACCGAGAGACCAGCCACAGTATCTTTTCAAGGCCACCGTTCTAGCATTCAACACGTCTCCAATGACTCGAAGAAGCTTCTGATTTCAGTTTGGTTGGCTGTGGAGACTATGAAACCCCTTTTAATATCGAAAGAAAGGGCTGTAAGCATGGACTCCAAGGAAGCCACTGAAGGACCTGCCCCACCCTGACAATTGCCATTCCCTGAAGTTGTGTCCTCTTGGGATGCTGCTATTGCCTCTGTTAGCTTCTCCAACCCCGGAATCCCCTCAACCGCCTCCACTGTACGGCTCACTTCACCTGAGGTGATAACTGAAACCCCACTGTTGAGGTGGAGGTCATCGACAGCTAATGTGGGCCCTGCCAGCTCCTCCATGTCTGGGGCACCAGGAGAGGGGGAGACCCACCCAGGTACTGATTTACAGGAAGGCCCCTCTTTCACCAAATCCAGGACTTGTGGCAAAACTTTGAAATACGACCTTAATGAGGGCGTTACTTTTGTGCTAAGAATGAAGGGAGCCTTTGCAGATTTACGTGTTTTTGCCCGTTTTGCCTTTACCTCCCCACACAAAAAAGTGGAGGTATTGCCTTTATTGATACTGGAGGGGGACCCCTGATTCATTAAAGCCTTAGGCAAGGGGTAGACTGCACCGCTTGTTACCCCCTCGGGGAGTCTGAGTCTTCGCTCCACGCTTCCTGCCCTTCTTCAAGCCTCCCAAACCCGAAGTGACTGACCTCACCTGAGCCTGGGCCTGAGCCTGGGTGCCCCCGATAGACTCTCTCCTTTCCTGGGACCGGAATTGCCTCAGCTCCCCTGTATCCTCACTCCCCCCTCCAACACCGGCACAATCCTCCTGCACGCTGTCCAAAACACGCTCCGATTCACCTCCAGCCTCGGCAACCCGGAGGAACCAGTACTGCCGCTGCCATGAGCGCCTCGGAGGAGGAGGAGGTTCCGAACCCTGCGACCCCTCCGGAGCTCCAGTGCTGCCACGCTCCACCGCGACAGGCCAGGTGAAGGGGGGGCCGCGGTGACCCACAGGCACATCCAAGCGAAACACGCGAAGCCACAGGTCAGCAGAGGTCAGTAGAGGAAAAAACAAATGATATTGCAGAGTCCGAGCCATAGAATGGGAAGCGGGAATAGAACACGCGTACAGCAGCAAGCCACGCAAAATCGGGGGTTTTAATTGAATCCAACTGCATCAACGGTACTTCAGCAAATAAACCATGCCATGACACTCAGGGAACAGCAAATCTCGGCATCTCCAGGGTAGCAGGGGGCAAGGCGTCAACGCAGGAACCAGAGTGCAGCAGCCACTCAGCTAGCTGCCACCATGTTCCCCCCTTTTCTATCTCTTGAAGTTAGCTAAATTGGAGAGTTCTTTGTTGCATCCAGCAGTTGAGGAAAGACTAATAACTAGGATTTTGACAGTGGAGCTACAAATCATGGTTATATTTAGGGTTGGAATGCAAATGAAATTGTTAAGTGGTTTATTTATTTGTGAGTTTCATGTGGCACGAACATGACCCACAAGTATCAGAGTGCTTTACAAAGTAAACACAACAATAATAAAATGAGGTACATAGAGAGGTATATATATATATATATATATATATATTCACTGAAAAAACCATAGGTTTCACACCAGTTATAGTTAGATGGAAATTTTACTCGCATAAAACCAATGAAATTCCCACGTTATAGTTAGTTGGACTCACTATAACTTGCGCGTGCAATGCACTGCTGATGACGTCACATATTACATCACTCATGACATGGTCAGTGACATCACTCATGACATCACTCATGACACCATCCAGTGAATGGGGGTCTTTCTGAAAAATAAATATGTGTTATATATGTATATGTAAAAGTTGATGGAAGAATAAATGTTTTAATAAGTGTCTAAATGGATGTTTTAAAAAAAATTAATTAATTGGTTAACTGGCTTATTAAGTGTATCTTAGTGAATACATATATTAGTGAGTAATGTTTAAATATTTAAATATATGTATTAGTGTTTCACTTTGTGTATAAGTGGCTGCATGGGTTGGAGAGTAGCTACATGTGTATGTATATGGGTTATTAGATGTTTTTCTTAGTATCAGTATGAGTGTTTGTATGGTTTGGTGGGGGTATTACCTAGCACATAGATGCATGAATGACTGACTCTCTCTTTGTATGTGTTTTGAAGACAGCATATGTGCAGGACTGCATGGGTGGATGAGTGTGTATATGTGTGTGTTAGTGAGTGAATGACTGTTTCACTAGTGTCTTTATCAGTAACTACATATGTTTTAATCTAGTATATGTGAATATTGATGTATATAAGTGAGTATATGTGAGAGTAAGAGATTGTAAGAGTTCCTGTTTAAATTAGTATGTGTTTCTATAAGTGATTGTTTAAGAGAGTAAGTATGTGTAAGTTTCTTTAGAAGTAAAGTGGTAGTGTGTGTATAGCTGTATATGCAAATAAATGAATGTTTAATAGTTTATTTGCATGTGTGAGTATGTGTCAGAGTATCTTTTGGATGACTGTCGGTGTGTAAGAGGATGTATAGGTTTATCACTACATATGATGAGTGAGTATATGTATGAGTGAGTATATAGAACTGTTGGTGAATGAGTGGATGTATGTAGATGGTGTAATTATTAAATTGGTTGTTGTAACTGGTATGGGTATCTCCATTTTTTTGAAAATGTTAGTTTCTATTTTTGAATATGTGTTTCAAGGGTTACATTACAGTGAAAGGAGGTCTGTCACTCTGTCACAAGGATGGTGTCATGAGTGATGTCAAGGATGATGTCACTGACCATGTCATGAGTGATATAATATGTGACGTCATCAGCAGTGCATTGCACGCGCAAGTTATAGTGAGTCCAACTAACTATAACGTGGGAATTTCATTGGTTTTATGCGAGTAAAATTTCCAGCTAACTATAACTGGTGTGAAACCTATGGTTTTTTCAGTGAATTTAATAGGTTTTTTAAATGCTAATTCCTAACTATAACTGGTGTGAAACCTATGTTTTTTCAGTGAATTTCATAGGTTGTTTAATAGCAAATTTCTATTGCTATCAAATATAATATTTTTTTAATGAATCCTATATTGTATATTTATGTAATACTATTTTTTATATGTATATTCTTCTTTTTTTTTTTTTTTTGCCCTGGTGCGCTCCCGGGGCGCGTACCGGGGAGCGCCCCGGTCAGCGCAATTTTGCGGTGCGCCCCGGGGCGCGTACCGGGGAGCGTCCCGTTAGCGCTATTGCCGCGAACGAAAACAACATCGTGACATATCGCGTAGCCACGTCCGCGTGATACGCACGCCGTAAGCGTGCCCGGAAGCACCCACGCGCATACGAACGCGCTATGTAAGCGCCCCGGGGCGCGTAGCGTAAGCGCGTCGGGTCATGTGACCTGAAATTAACACTTTTTATTGGTTCAGAACAGT